>NC_056733.1:1050430740-1050503240 GCF_019279795.1 Protopterus annectens
CTTTCATTATCACTTTACAGTGACATATCAGTATAAAAAACAAACCTTATGTTCTTTAAATATACTTTTACAGAAACAAGCACATGGTATTATAGTCATGATTGATGGCTTAATTATACTGTAGTGAGCTAATGAGATAATTCACTTTTTCTAATTACTTCTAGAATTATCTCTGAAAAAATAAATGGCATGAACCATAGAAATGATCGTCGCGAAGTAAAATTTTGTCTGAGAATTTTAAATGACTAAAACAGTTTCTGACAAAATATACCTTGGTTGTGCGCATACTGTTTTCATACATTTACCAGTATGAATAGTTAAATATTCATCAGCCCAGCCTGTAAACTTAAACATAAATTGCGGTTTAACACAGAAATCAATAAAGAAATACATTATAAAAGAATCTAGGGCTGTGTGATAAGTGTATATTTTCACCAAGGTCAGCAGCAGATCTTGCAAGGTTGTTGCAATACACTTGTGCAACAGTGTATTTAACAGATGGTAAGACAGATACACAAAGTGCATTTACTTACTTGTTTGTCAATCAGGTACTACTTTTTGGGGCATATTCGTAACAATGGTGTAGTTAAGTGATTGTAGAGTTTCACAGAGTTAGTATGCAGAGACTGACAGAATCAAACCCAGGTCTGCATTTGGAGGTTTAGGGAAACAGAGCTGGGACAACATGATAACACTCACTGGCAACTCATGGGGGGAATTCAAGAAGCTACAATGATGTGTACACCCCCATGTAAATGTCACTGTACCTTTACATGATTTACACACAGTTCTCTAACACAAATGCATGCAACACCATGAAGGGTTGGCCCCACAGCCGTGATGAATGCTAATAAGGCATTCTGAGAGCAGGCACATATACTAATTAACCATGTACAATTGTGCACTCGTCCTGGAATAGCCTTCATGAAGGCATCTACATGGCCATCCCCACTGTGTCACAGTATTGAACATGGCTAGAGCTGCCACCTTTTTAGTGGTCCAAAGTGGGACAGAAAGGGTGTGGCTACTATATGACATCATGGGGTGTGGTCACAGGTAGAGGGTGACAGCCTATATATGCAGATATATATATATATATATATATATATATATATATATATATATATATACACACACACACACACACATATATATATATATATATATATATATATATATATATATATGTAAACGAGCACACACACATACACACACACACTCACACACACACACACTCACACACACACACACACACACACACACACACACACACACACACACACACACACACACACACACTTCTGTATATATACATAAAGATATCTTGGTGTAGGACACCTGATCAAATAGACAAAATGTTGACAGCCAGGAGATCATTGTAAAAATGTTGAATTAATAAATAACAACATGTTCTGCGCATGCTCCAGGGTAATCCCTGAAGCATGTGCCAAACATCTCATTATTTGTTAATTCAATGTTTTTGTGATTATCTCCCGGTTGTGTTTGTTCAATCTAGTGCCCTACACCCATTTTATATATATATATATATATATATATATATATATATATATATATATATATATGTACATACAGACACACACACACACACACACACACACACACACACACACACACACACACACACACACACACACTTTTACCTTTAAAAATTAGTTCTTGTAAATCATCACAAAACAGCCACTATAAAATCTATAGAAAATACACAACACACCCTATTTACCTTTGAATACAGCTGTAAGAAAAAGAATAAAAAAAAGAGAAATAGAATACATTTCCATCTTTGAATGTTCCAAAACTAAAATGCTAGCTCTACTTACCACTGCAGAGCAGAACAAGCCATGGTCTTTGTAGGACTAGCTTCCCAGCACCAGTGGTTAGTTGTCTAGTTTTCCTCCCTATGGGCTGGCTGGTGTCCTTCTCTCTGGGCTGGTTGGTATCCTTCCTTCTGGGCTGCCTGGCTTGCTGACCACCTTACTGGACTCCTGATTGGCTTTTTGGCCATGGTTGTGGCCTCCTGGCTGTCTAGCCACCTTACTAGACACCTTACTGTCATTCAGGCTGGCTGACCACATGGATAGCTGTCCACTTTGTTGGCCTCCTGGCATGCTTGCTGTATGACCTCCTAGGTGGCTGGCCATCTAGCTGGCAAGCTAGCCACCTTATTGCCTGTCTTGCTGTCCACCCCACTAGCCATCTTGCTGGCTGGCCTACTGGCCTTCTTGCTAGTAGCCATTTTGCTGGCCTACTGGCCTGCTTGATAGCTGGCTGTCTTGCTTGTCTCCTCGCTTACTGGCCACTACTGGCTGACTAGCTAGACTCCTTACTGGTTTGCTGCCTGACTGGCAAGCTGGCTTCCTTACATTCTTGCTGGCTGGTTTGCTTGCCGTCCTTTCTGATTTTCAGGCTTGCTTGCTGGCTGGCTTAAAAAAAAAAAAAAGGCAGACCCTTTTGTCTCTCTTTTTTTTTAAAGGGTGGCATAGTGGTGCAGTGGTTACCATTGTCACCTCACAGCTAGATGTTCTCCTGTTCAATTCTCAGCTGATGTGCCTTCTGTGCAGAGTCTGCATTCCCTCCCTGCATTTGTGTGGGTTTCCTCGCACATTGCAAATACATGCATCTGCAACATTTCTCCCTGATTCATAGGTTCATAGGTAGGTTCTAGGCTATTGGCCCTAGGGACTATACAAGCCTAGCCAAAAAGGTACCCTGACTTTTGCCACCCAAGAAAATTATTTTCCTGTGCCCCTGTTGAGCAGAGCCACAGAGGTGATCCCCGGGGTGAATTTCCTATTTCCCATCCAATCATCAAGATTATTCTTGAAGAGTGCTAATGAGGAGCTTTGTTTGATATAGATAGGTAGTTTGTTCCAGAGTATGGGAAGTCTCTGGGACAGGAATTTATTCCTACAGCATGTTCTGTTTATTTTGATGACAATGTTTAGGTCCCAAGAGCATGTAGCTCAGAGGGATTGGAATTTCTTTAAATGGATTATGTCCAGCAGCTTTGTATGTTAGGCAGAGATAGTCTCTGAGTAGGCGATATGCGATGGAGTAAAGCTGGAGTTTTTTGAGACGGTCTGCATAGGGCATCTGTTTGAGGCTGGTAATCCTCTTTGTGAGGTATTTCTGTGGCCTTTCCAGTTGTTGTAGATGTCTTGTGAGGTACATACCAAAAGGGGCGTTGTACTCTATAATGGGTCTAATGAGTGATGAGTAGAGGGGAACAATGAACTCTTTTTCCTGTATGAGAAACCTTTTGTGATGAGGTGTGCCACATAGAAGGATTTCCTGACTACTGTGGTGATGTGATTATCAAAGGAGAGACTACTATCCACCTGTGTCCCAAGGTCTCTTATCACACTTTCAGTGTTAAGTAGACTATCACCTATGTGGTAGCTCATGCGTGCAGAGTTTTTACCAAAGGGGATGACAATGTACTTCTTGGCATTGAGCTTGAGGCCATGGCTTTGACACCAGGCATCTGTCTCAGTGAGGCCCTTTTGTAGAATGTCCATATTGTTAGCAGCTTCAATTTTGGCTCCTAGTTTGCAGTCATCTGCAAACTTCATTAGCCAAAGACATTCTGTGTTAGCCTGTACTTCAGAATAGTAGATACCAAACAGGAGAGGACCCAGGACTGAACTCTGTGGTACTCCACTTGTCACTGGTCTGAAGTCGGATTTGGAGTCTGCTACATCCACAGTATGGATTCTGTCAGTGAGCCAGTTGGCAACCCTTCTTGTGACATGGGAATTTATACCTAGTTTAGTGAGTTTATCTAAAATTCCAGAGTGGGGGATGGTGTCAAAAGCCTTGGCAAGATCTAGATAGGCTGTGTGAACCACCCTCGTCTACAGCTTTGGTGACTGCTTCAAAGAAGTCAATCAGATTTAGGACACATGATCTGCCTTTTACAAACCCAAACTGGGTGGGGTCCAGAGTTTGGAGATTACCAATGTCTTTGTTTACAAGTACCATGATGATACGTTCCATGGCCTTGCAGACCAGGCTCGTTAGGCTAATGGGGCAGTAGTTCCCGGGGTCCGTGATGGCTTCCCCTTTGTGGAGTTGGATAACCGTTGCTGTGCGCCATTCAGTGGCCACAAAGCCTGAGATGAGGCTATGATTGAACATGGTGCTTAGGTGGGATGCCAGTTCATTCTGCAGTTCATGTAGAATGCAGCCTGGGATGTTGTCAGGTCCCATGGATGCTGTGTTCTTGGCTTTGGAGAGTGTGGTTTTTACCTATGCAGCCATGATTACAGGAACTTTGCATTCTTCCGGTATAGAGATGGGTCCTTTAAGGGGTGTGGGGGGTGGGGTAAAGTTAGCACTGAATTAATCTGCCAGGATGTTGGCAATATCAGTTAGTTCTGTATATTTAGTACCATTGTGCTGTAACTCAGAGCAGATCTGAGTGTTGCCATTGAGATTCTTGACATAGCTATAGAATGCCTTGTGGTTGTCTTTAGAATCAGTGGCGATTTTGTTTTCATAACTAGCTTTGGAGGATTTTATGAGGGATTTTAGCTTCTTACTGAGGCTGACCAGGGAGTTCTTCCAGCCATGGGATTTTACTCTTTTTTTGCAACAGTTTCTTTCTTCTGTTGTAGAGTTTGTTTATGGCAGGGGACCACCAGATTGGCTTCCTTTTTTTGGAGGAAAGCATCTTGGTTCTGTTAGGGATAGCATGATCCATGCACTCGTGTAAGTGCTTATAATGTGCATTTGTGTAGGATTCAGCAGTTGTACCTCTGTTATCTGTCTGCATGGGTGTTGTGAAGTTTGCCACTTCTGTCTTAAGAAGCGTGAAGTTGGCTTTGGAGAAACTTTTTATGGGGGGTTCCCTAATGGGGGATGGGGCGGGATGTGGATGTCTAGGCTGATTAGCTTGTGGTCAGATCTGACCGAGGACTTGACATCTGGTGTGGAACACTGGTCACCCATGTTGGTAATGACCAGGTCTAGGATATTGCTGCCCCTGGTGGAGGTGTGGATAAGTTGATCCAAGGCATTGGAATTTATGAATTCCAGAAAACGTTGAGCAAAAGAGTTGGTACATGAGTAGTTTTCCCAGTTAATGGTGGGGTAGTTGAAATTGCCCATTATTAGGGTATTGGGTTGTACCTTAATATTTTCCAGTGTATCAAGAAATGAGGAGTGGGAATCCTGGGGCATGGTGGGGGATCTGTAGCAAGTTACAATTTGGAGTGCAGTCTTGCCCAGAGTTAGTTGCACTTGGATAATCTAGGATGCATTATGCTGAGCAACTAGCCTGGAGGTGTGGATATCCTTAATGAATATGGACACGCCTCCACCTTTAGTGTTTTGGTCCAGGTTAGGTAGCCGAAAGGTGTGGTATGAATTATAGCCTGGTAAAGCAGGGGTGCTCTCTGGAGCCTTGTACCTGGTCTCTGTCACTGCACAGATGTCAATGTTCTCCATTTTAAGGAGTGCCTCAAGTGAATGCATTTTGAAGTTTAGACTTCTAGCATTGCGTAGCATTACCCTCAGATTTTGCTTGCTTGTTCCTGTTACAGTGGTGAATTTGTCATTTGAGCCTTGACTAAAAAAAGGCACTATAGGGGTGGCAAAAGGCTAAGCCAGTATCCTGAATCCCAAGGGTGACAGGTGCAGGCCATCTCTGGCAAAGCATTGTGGTCTGTCGATCATGTCATCCCAGGCAGACAGATACTAGATCCCCTTAGAATGACACCAGAAGCTTAGACAATTGTTGAAGTCAATCATTTTGTCTTTGTACTGTGGTATCATTCTGGGTGATGGCAGGATTCTACTCAGGGCTAGGGTCATACCTGCCTGGCCTACAAGATCAGAGAGCTCTTCCATGTCTCTTTTTATGTAGTCCAGTGAGGTACGTCTCAGATCATTCACACCAAGATGGACAATGATAGAGTCATATTTGTACTTGTTGTGGAGTGACCTGAGTGCGTGGGTCATGTGGTGGATCCTGGCACCTGACAGGCAGCTGACAGTAACCTTCTCCTTGTTTAGCCTGGTGAGTGGGACATCAGTGTGCCTGAATATAGAGTCACCTATGACTAGTGTGATGGGTACGTTGTTATGCCTTATGGGCTGTGGTTGAGTGGCACACTGAGTTTCTGGGATATGTGTCATTTGGGTTGTGTTGGGGGGTGGAGGTTGCATGCGTTTCTGCTTTGGAAGTCTCTGTTGCTTGAGCAGATTTTTATTGAGACTCTCTGTGAATGTAGGTGTGTGTTTTGTGTTGCTATGTATGTGTTTTGGTGGTGTAGGTTTTGAGGGACTATGTGATGAGTGCTGTGTGGTACAAGTGTTTACCTTCTCCTCTTGACTGTCTAGTCCAGTCTTGGGTGAAGAGAGTTTTGTTTCCAGTTTGGCTATATAAGTGCATCTCTCACAGGTTATAGTGTTGGGTGGTAGGAGGAGAGGGTTGTCTGTGTACATGAGGCAATGGCTGCATTGCCCCAAGATGTCCAGATTCATCAGGTAGACAGGAGAAAACACTGGGAGCTGACCCTCAGATATGCCTGAATGGGTGCTTATTTATTAAGTACTAAAAACTATTTTCCTCTAGACAAGTGAGGAAAGTTGAGTGTTGTAGTAATTTGTAGCTTATTTACTGCTTACAACAAATTCTGAACAAGTGCTGAGCTCAAAGAAACAGATATGAGTGCTAAAACTAAAAAACTGGCTAGTTCTAAGGGAAAATTTGTTGAAGAGCAGACTTTATGGTGCCGGGAATAGTTTAGCCCTAACTAAGCAGTGATGCATAAAGTGTTTTTTAATATAACAGTAGCAAATGAGCAAACTGATTTAAACAAATTAACCAATAAAAAGCTAAAAACTGAGCCCCGTTCCAGCAGTCTTCCATCAGACAAGTTCTAACTGCACCTTCCTGCCACTAGGGTTCAGGGGAACCTTCTCCAAAAAAGATGGTCTGGATTAGTTCTCAAGTTCTACAAACAAAGCTAAATTCAGCATGATACTTTTAGAATAATAGACACTAAGCCTTCAATCAGCAATTCCCAATTTAGAAGGATATAAGCTACCTATCCTGCCACAATAGTGCAGACCACAAACTTTCTTAATGTAAAACTTGTCTGAAGCCCAAGTACTTAAACCGAAAGGCTTAGAATAACAGTTACAATTTAATCAGGCTACTACCTAGCAGTAATAAATGCAGCAGAATAAATACAATTGAATACTTTTAAGAAGAGGCAAAAGCAAAATAAAGTGCAATTTTTTTTTTAGTAAAATGGAAGGAGAGAGGAAGGAGGATCAGAAGAAAAATTCAAAGTTAAGAACCTAAGTGGGTTGGCCTTCTCAAATGTTCTCTCTGTATTAAGTAGAGTGAACATCAGACCGGGAGGGGTGTCCCAAGAATAGGGTGGGAGGGAGGGGGAAAAAGTTTCAGGACTGATGAGAAACATAAAACAATGCCAGAAAATATATAAAATAATTCAGTCAGGCAAACAATAATTCAGTCAGGCAAAATTAAGACAATGCAGAACTCTGAAAGGTCAAAATGCCAAGAATTATACTTATCAATTGGCGATATATTTTCAGATTGCTTGGGGATCACACCAGCCAGAACACCAGGAGTTTCCAACAGTGTATCCTCCCCTGAAAATAGGCTCTGTCCTAGTGGGACTTTCCCATTCAACAAATGTTAAATAAATAAATACTACTCGTGGTCATACCTCCAAGCTGTCCAGAATGTGCAGATTTTTCTCATATTTTTGGTTGGTTCCTTATAAAATTTGTGGTTTTCTGACAAATCCCTGAGGACTGAAATCACTAAATAATGACATGCATTTGAGTTGTAGACTTTCTATCTTTCACAAAATGCATGCTAAAACAAACCCTATTAATTCTAACAACTTTTAAAATGTGCCCCTATTTTTGGGCCTTTGTCCCCATCATTATTGTAGGCTTTGTACAAATTTCTTGTGCTAAGAGGTTAAGAGGTATGCTCACTGCTGCAGAAGTGCTGATAAGAACCTATTGTACCAGCTGGGGGATTTGGAGAGCTCTTCCTTTTGTCAGCCTCTGCTCCCTACATGAATTTCAGCCAATCACCAAACTATTTTCATCACCCATACCTGAAAGGGAACAGCTCTCTCTGAAGGTTCAAGTTGTTGACATCACAATTGAAATTCTGGATTGCCGAAAAAAAAGTAGTACGTGTGTGCATCTTTTTTTCAGCAATTCAGAGATTCAGTAAAACTGGGACTTTTTGTGTCTCTCTGCCTTCTGAAGTGCGTGATGGGATTAATAAAGCCAAAACATGAGTATCCCGGTGATAGTGGGACTGGTGGCAACCTTAAATATGGCCAAAAGGCTATGCTGAAGCACCTGCTACAAACATGGGGGGATTAGTGTGTGTGTGTGTGTGTGTGTGTGTGTGTGTGTGTGTGTGTGTGTGTGTGTGTGTGTGTGTGTGTGTGTGTGTGTGTTTGTGTGTGTGTGTGTCTGTATGTCTGTGTGTGTTTGTGTTTGTGTTGCATGTACTTGTGTGTGTTTGTGTTGCATGTACTTGTGTATGTTTGTGTTTGTGTGTGTGTGTGTGTGTGTGTGTGTGTGTGTGTGTGTGTGTGTGTGTGTGTGTGTGTGTGTGTGTGTGTGGGAGGAGAATGCCATTGCTTACACAAGCAGTCATTTACTATCACAATGTGCAAATCAGTAATGATCTACAGGTCACAGCTGTAAATGCAGTTCAGAGACATGCAAACTAGCTGATAATGAGGTCTTACCTTTTAATGGCTATTTCTCTTAATTGCAGATGGGCACATTGTTGGAGAAGGGGCTTTTTAGCACAACTTGTAGCACTGCTCTTGCTGGGCACTTTAATGAATTATTGGGATGGTCTTAAATGTCAGTGCAAAAAGTAGTCAGACATATGCATGCTATATAAAGAAATTATCATCACATTTTTGGATGAAAGCAAATGACTTTCCATCTGGCAATTAAGCAAAGTCTTCAGAAGTCCATGCACATATTCATAAATTATGTGTCATGTAACTAGAGAAAGTAAATCCTGAACTCTTGAAGATGTGGGGGTCTGCACCGAGGATCAACATTCCATTATACTAACTGCCCAGCTAAGGGGCATTGACATGCTACATGGGGCTTTAAGTGGTATTATGTTTGGGAGATCATTGCTAGGGGTATTTCCATTACAGCATACCCAGCTGGACAACATTTCTTAGGTTTATTTTATATATTTATTTATTTATTTATTTGACATTTGTTTACCTGGACAGCCCAATGTGGCCAGAAACTGCCCCATTTTCAGTGGAAGCCCAGGGGGAAAAGCTCTACAATCACGATCTATCAAAATTTAATTACAGATGTTTTAAATCACAAATTATCATGTTAAACTACAAAACATAGGAGTGACAAATGTTGTAATGAAAAAAAAAAAACATAGAACAATAATGTGAAATGGAGAAATATGTGAGGAAAATCTGATTAATCATATTTTGTATTTATTTTACATTTGTTTACTGGGAAAGTCCAACTTGGAACGAAGCCAATTTTCAGCGGAGATCCATGGAGAAACATTCCATATGCATGTCTTTGAAACATGGTAGGAAACTGGAGCACCCAGAGGAAACCCACACACATACAGGGAGGACGTGCAGACTCCTCACAGAAGGCACCCCAGCCAAGAATCGAATCGGAGAACCTCTTGCTGTAAGGTGGCAACACTACCACTGCACCACTGCACTGTCCATATTATTTGTTAAGCAGATTAGTATGAGATAAATGAGACCGGAGACAATTCTAATACAATATTTAAAAAGGATATTGGAAATGACATGATTGGAGATAGTGAGGGAAATTTTAAATGATGTCTTAGTATGAGAGATGGTGTTAATATTATGGTTACAGAAGAAAGAAGAGTTGAGACAAAAGGAGATTATAAGAAGAGTGCAGGGTAGGGTGTCCTCAGGTAGCTTAGATGAGTAGGGAGAAAGGAGAATGAGTTAGAGAAAAGGTCTGCAGAGATGAAGTGGATAAGGTAAGGTAGCGGGAAAAACAAAAGAAAGGCGTGAAGTAGAAAGTTGGAGACAACTGGGAGGTGTGACTTAGGTTGAAGGGGGTGAGTAAAGTATAGTAAGTTCATTCAGGATTGGCACATGAACAGGTTCATGATTTTGTAATGTATTCTTTTAGGAAGCATTTAAAGGAAATAGTTCTGATGCTTAGAGGTAAGGAGTTCCATTTTTTTTGCTGCTGAGTACAAGTATAGGCGTTGTCCAGGGAATTTGTTTGTTTTATTTATGATGAGAAGTTGTTTGTCTTCTGAGAGTTCTTTTTGGAAAATACATGTTGATTAAAGGGGTAAGAGCTGGGCATGCTAATGGTTTGTGTCTGATTTTATGTAATGTTATAAGTTGAATGTAGGAGAGGTGGAGGGGGGGTGCCAACCAGCTAAGGGTATGCAGAATGTTACAGTGATGGCTAAAGGAGGATGAAGTAGTAATTAGTAAGCTTGGCAATTTTGTTGTAGCAGCTTTCAAGTTTTTTTTTAAGGTGAATGTAAATTCGCTAGAATTGGTGCTCCATATTGTAGGGAGGACAGAAGGTAGGTTTGGCTAGAGTAATTTGTTGTGGGTGTGCTCAGATAATGTTTGTTTCTGTATAGCAAGCCTAGTTTTTCATGGGTTTTCTTGATATTGCTTTGGATGTTGAGGTCAAATTTAAGATTATCATCTATTATGAATCCAAATAGTTTGGTATGGTGGACAAATTCAATTTCAGTTCCATTTGCCAAAAAGATTTCGAAAGATGCTTTGCTAGGGCTTTGAGTTTTTGGGCAAAGGAGGAGGAGTTTGGTTTTGGGGGGGGTGAGTAGGAACTGTGCCGTTGTAAGCCAAGTTTCAATGGAAATTACAGCTTGTTGAGTGATTTCTTGCACGTGAGTTTAGGTGTTTGAAGAACATATGATGGTAGAGTCATCTGCATATTGAATCAAGGTGCCTTCACAAGAAGATGAATGTAGGTTATTCATATAAATATTGAACAGTAGAGGGCCAAGGATGGATCCTTGTGGGACTTCTGTAGAAGTAGGAAGGTATGCAAAGATGGATCCTTGCCATTTTACAGCTTGTTGCCTTATGGAAAGGTAGCTAAAGAACCACTGAACAGATGGAGATGATAGACCCAGTGTGAACAGCTGATTGAGGAGTTTTCTGTAAGACACCATGTCAAAGGCTTTTGATAGGTCTAGAAATACTGCAGATACATGTTCATTAGAGTTGTGAGCTTCATTGACGATCTCTGATAGTAATACAGTAGAGGTGCTGTGGTCAGGCCAAAATCCATGTTGTGTATTTCTGATTATCTTATTTTGTAAGAGATAGTGGAAAAACTGTTGATGTATACATCTTTCAAGGATGTTAGAGAGGGGAGACAGGATGGCTATGGGACAGACATTTATAATGTCACTGGAATTGCCTCCTTTATGCAAGGAGATATTATGTGCCATTTTTTCGCAAGTTAGGGACACAGGATTCTGTAACTGATCTGTGAATTAGAATGCTAATTGGGTATACTATTGCATCTCTAGCTAGATTTAGGTGTTCTGGAGAAAATTGTCAACTGAGGAGGAACAGGATTTTAGTTTATGTAAAAGCTTTTTTATGAGAGTTATAGAAACTGGTTGAAAGGCAAAGTGGGTTGAGGTGGTTGTGTGTGTATTGGAGAGGTTGTAGTTAGGTGTGCTTTGTGAAGGAAATGTGCTAGGGTCTAAGGTTGTGGAAGTTAGCTGCATGGAAGGGGGTGTGTTAGGTGAGTTTGAGGTTAAGTTAGCCATGCATTCTATGAAGTATGTATTGAAATAGGTAGCTGTTTGAAGAAGGGGAATGTCTAGGATCCTTTTTTGCACCTGGGTTGATAAGAGGGATATGGAGTACCAGAATTTTTAGGGATGTTTTTAGGGCTATCTTGTAGGTGGGCAAAATAACATTTTTTTGTCTCTATTAACTTGTTTCTTGGCTTGGTTTCATACCTGTCTGAGTAGTTGCCAATTTTTGTCAGTTTTATTCTTTTGCTGGCAGGTGGTCACTTAGTGGATCAGGGAGGATATCTGAGGAGATAAAATTAGATGGGCCGGTAACCAAAATCCAGTCCATGATAGATTGTTGGGAATTATTTTTGTCATATCTTGTTGATGTATTCATAAGTTGAGTGAATCTAAAGAGGTTCATGCTGTTTATCTCTAAATTTGCAGATAAAGACTGTCAGACAAAGTTTACATCACTCAGGAAGATAATTTCATTTGCAATTGTATCTGCTATCTAGGATAGTATGTTTTCAAGTATAGTAGTGTTCTGTCCTGGGGGGATATATAGCATTGCAATGCATATGCTCTTGGCTCTATCAAGTTTTAGGAATGAGATTGGGATGTCTGCTTTTCCAAAAGTTGGGATTGTGCCTGCATAAGGAGCTACTGTGAGTATAGGGAGCTACTGTGAGTATATTTGAGAAGATTACAGCTATTCCATTTGCTTTTTAGGTGTTCTGTTGAGCCTAATAATATAACTGGGGGGGTAGTATTTCAGCATCTTTTATTTCAGGCTTTAGCCATGTCTCTGTTGTTGCTAGGATCTCCAGAATGTGTTGAGTCACCTAGGCATGAAAATCTGTGATTTTGTTGCATATGTTTCTAAGGTTTAGAACGACTATTTTTAAACATTTAGGGTGTATTCTTTGGTCTGGGGTTTGGTTGGGACCTGGGCTGAAGTGGATGTCACCACACTGATGTATGGTGGAAAAAGATGGCTTGTTTATTATGGCATTTTTAGAAGAGATGGACATAAGTATTACCTTGTCGCTCGGACTGACATTTTTTTGTATTTTGGGGTTGCAACAATTGAATGGAATTATGGGAAATAAGGCTGAAGAGATTTTTCAGTCGATAGGTGAGGCTGAAGTAACGGTTGAGGTCTGCTTATTTATTATTACTTCTGGTGGGTGTGTTAGGAATGAGAGAAGGAGGAGGATGGATAAGACGACAGTGGAGAGAAACAGTGTGGTTAGTGTTATAAAAATCTTGTAGCATTTCGTTGAGATGAGGTAATGAGCCATCATAATAGTGTGGAGAATGGGTTGGTTTTGAGGGGGAAGGAGCAGAGTGAGATTTGAAAATAGTTTAGGGCAGACGTGGGTTGAGATGAGATAATGGAATGGGTTGTGATTGGATAATACAGTTAGGCAAAGAAGAGGAGGGTGAGTAGAGGATGTGGAGTAAGTGCGGTATAAGTTTAGGGGTAGTAGGGGTTGTTGTTGGTGGGAAATAGGGGTGGGGTAGAGGAGTGGAGTGAATGCAAGGGCCGAACAGAGTGGGTTGGCCCACAGTGGAGTAAGTAGCAGGAAAACAATCTGTAAAACTGCAGTGAAACACGAGGTAAGACAAGTTCTGATCATTTTAAAGACAGCAAAACAAGCTGCTAGATTGCTAATAATATGCACCTAAGTTACCTGCAACAGGCAGTACTGCAGTGACTTTGGCTTGAAACGAGTCTATAGGTTATAGAAGATCAATTGTGATGAGGGGAGGGCTAATAAGGTACTTCAATGGAATGTAGTTACTCCCCCTCCCCCCACACACGCACACATATGGTTCGCTATCAAAAACAATCAATGAGATAGAATATTTATGGATACAAAGACATGATCTTTGAACTCTAAATACTTGATGTGATCCACAGCATTTAATTGTATTGCCATTCCACGGAAATTTTACACTAATAGAATAAAATATGCTAAAGTTAAGGCCTATGGATGGAGATGTCCCTCCAGCAGATTGAGCACTACAGTACAGAACACACAGTGACGCAGAAGGGAAGGAAAGCAAAGGTATTTCATTAAATTTTAATTTATTTCTTGGAAATGGTCTTACATAGCTTTTAACTGAAGGTATTACTTTTTTGTACTTTTGCAACTGGGGTGAAATTCAGCTGTATAAGTTCCCTTGGTGGTGAGATTATGTTACCTTTTGCAGCAGGAATTATTAGTCATATTATGTGTTCAGTACACTTCCTATATTGTGAACCAGCTAGCCGGAAGTCAGTTCACTTGGATCATGGGGTAGAAAGGTTCACAGGTACGTAGCTAGCTAGTCAGTCAGACATTACCTTTGTTGACTGGGTAGTTGGGCTGGCCTATAGATCATTTTTAGCAGTGACCAAAACATTCACAAGTTTCAACAGATAGTTGCAATTCTTTGTTATTTTTACAGTTCAAAGAGTGTAACAGTTCATTGCAGAACAACAGTAATGTGACACAAGAGAATAAATATACTTGGTAATGATATTGTATGCATATATACTATTTGTACAGTTCAAACATTGTAACAGTTATTTGCAGTACAACAATGAAGTGACGTGGAAAATGTAATTAAATGCTCATGACAATGATACATTATTAAATAGTTTATAGTTAAAAGAGAATAACATACGTTTTCTTTATACTTATGAATACTCTTCACCTTATACTCTACTGTACTAACTACTGACTTATCCTTAATGATCCATATAGATCATTACATTGCAATTTAAATCTATGTATATGTATATATAGTAACAACGTTTTGTACATTACCTTTACTGTTTGTGTTATGCTCACTATTAGTATTGTACTTTTATTAACAACAGCTGTGTCAAGCTTGTACTGTTGCAGCATTCTTTATTATATCGTGTGTGTGCGTTGCAGCTTTTCTCCCCACGCCTCGACTGAAAATGGACATGTATCCAGTTAGACTAGCCCGGTCAACAAATGTAAAATAAAATAAAATAAATAAAATACAGGTTTGTAGAAATAAGCTGCAAAAGAATAAAGAAGGAATATAAACCAGTTTTGCATTTGTACAGCATGTATCAATCATGCTAATTCAATTTAAAAATAACATAGTACTTAGTTATACAGGTATGAGCTAGTTGTTATAGGCCTAATTTAAAACACTCATATATAAAGGATTTTTGAGAATGATGCAGACTGTACGTTTATAACTGAATTAGGAAGCATACATATAACATATCATTGATCAAGCTTTGTTTGGTAACACAGTGGAGTTATGCTATTAGTTTTATAAGACTGGAAAAAAAATATTTTGATTAAGAAAATTATACGTGATGTATAATGTTTGCAACTGGCAGTGTGCCAGTATGGTTTATGATGTAAAATGCTTGCAACTAGGATTGTGTCAGTGAGGTTTCTTTTCATTTGTATAAATGTATAATTTCTTATGTCATAAGTGATGGTTTAATTAAGATGTTTCTTGTGTAGAAAGAAAAAAGAAAACCTTATTGGAAAAACTTGATGGAATATTATGAGTTCTAAACCTGAATTCCAGATGGAAAAATGTACATTTAAACTGAAGCTAATTCTTAAGTTTACAATGGAACAAAAAGCTATGCATAAGTTGCACATTTACTGTGCCTTTAGACATCTCTACTATCGTACAAAGTCTACCATTTTAAATGCTTACTGCATGAAAACAAGTCTTTTTAAATATAGTGTTTCTGATGATGAACATATAAGGAAGAATACAATTGGGGTAGTGGGCAGCTTACTTTATGGGCTTGTGGGTGAGAGAGAGTGCATGTGTGTGTGTGTGTGTGTGTGTGTGTGTGTGTGTGTGTGTGTGTGTGTGTGTGTGTGTGCGTGCGTGTGTGTGTGTGTGTGTGTGTGTGTGTGTGTGTGTGTGTGTGTGTGTGTGTGTGTGTGTGTGTGCATGCATGCGTGTGTGGGTATGTGAGTGTGTGTGTGTGTGTGTGTGTGTGTGTGTGTGTGCGTGTGTGTGTGTGTGTGTGTGTGTGTGTGTGTGTGTGTGTATGTGTGTGTGTGTGTGTGTGTGTGTGTGTAAAGCTGCTTATTCTTCTCTATTTTCTGAATGATTTTGGTTCATAGGTTCATAGGTAGGTACTAGGCTGTCAGCCCAAGGGCCTAAGTAAGACTAGCCAACAAGGTTCTCTGGCTTATGCCACTCAAGAAAGTTAATTTCCTGTGCCCCTGTCGAGCAGAGCCACAGATGTGATCCCCGGGGTATATTTCCTATTTCCCATCCACTCATCAAGATTTTTCTTGAAGAGTGCTAATGAGGAACTTTGCTTGACATAGATGGGTAGCTTGTTCCAGAGTATAGGAATTCTCTGGTACAGGCATCTTTTCCTCCAGCATGTCTTGTTTATAGTGATGACAAGGTTTAGGTCCCTAGAGTGTGTAGCTTGGAGGGATTGGGATTTCTTTCGGTGTAGCGTGTCCAACAGCTCTGGGTTTAATATAGCTTTATATGTTAGGCAGTGATCTCCTCTGAGTAGGCGATATGCTACACAGTAAAGCTGGAGTTGTTTAAGATGGTCACTGTAGGGCATCTGTTTGAGGCCAGTAATCCTCTTTGTGAGGTACTTCTGTGGCCTTTCCAGCTGCTACAGATGTCTTGTGAGTTACATTCCAAAAAAGGTGTTGTATTCTATAATGGGTCTAATGAGTGCCAATTAGAGGAGAACAATGACCTCTTTTTTCTTGGATGAGAACCCTTTTGTGATGAGGTGTGCCACATAGAAGGATTTCCTGACTACTGTGGTGATGTGATTATCAAAGGAGAGACTACTGTCCACCTGGGTCTCATGGTCTCTTATCACACATTTGGCGTTAAGTAGACTGCCGTTTATGTGGTAGTTCATGGGTACAGAGTTTTTATCAAAGGGAATGACAATGCACTTTTTGGCATTGAGCTTGAGGCCATGACTCTGACACCAGGCATCTGTCTCAGTGAGGCCCTTCTGTAGGATGTCCACATCATTTGGGAACTCGACTCTGGCTCCTAGTTTGCAGTCATCTGCGAACTTCATTAGCCAGAGGCCTTCTGTGTTAGCCTGTACTTCAGAGAAATAGATACCAAACAGGAGAAGTCCCAGGACTGAACCCTGTGGTACTCCATTTGTCACTGGTTTGAAGTTAGATTTAGAGTCTGCAACTTTTACAGTGTGGGTTCTGTCAGTGAGCCAGTTGGCAACCCATCTTGTGATGTAGGGATTTATACCTAGTTTTGTGAGTTTAGCTATAATTCCAGAATGGGGGATGGTGTTGAAAGCCTTGGCGAGGTTAGTATAGGCTGTGTGAACCACCTTGCCCTCATCTATGGCTTTGTTGACTGCCTCAAAGAAGTCGATCAGGTTCAGAAGGCATGATCTGCCTTTCACAAACCCAAACTGGGTGGAGTCCAGAGTTTGGAGGTTACCAATGTCTTTCTTTAGGAGTTCCATGATGATACATTCCATGGCCTTGCTGACCAGGCTCGTCAGGCTAATAGGGCAATAGTTTCCAGGATCAGTAGTGGCTCCCTCTTTGTGGAGTGGGATAACTGTTGCTGTATGCCATTCAGTGTGCACAAAGCCTGACGTGAGACTATGATTGAACATGGTGCTTAGGTGGGGAGCCAGTTCATTCTGAAGTTCATCAAGTTTCCTATAATATATTAAAACTATGAGAAGGTGTCATGTCCCTTTCAAGCTCAAGTCATTGAATATTATGCATACTACTCCTTTAATAGGTTCATAGGTTCACAGGTCGGTACTAGGCTATTGGCCCTATGGCCTATATAAGCCTAGCCAAAAAGGTACCTACTTTCATGGTTGGGTTTATTGTGGATCTATTTGTTAAAACTAGTGATGCATCTCTCTGCTGTGTGGTATTTGGAGCTATTTCTTTCTTGTATAGTGGATTTCTCTATTTCATTTTCTTTGCAGAAGTTTTGATGTGAGATATGGAACAATTTTAAGTGGAACAAAGTCATTTCTACTGTTAAAACAAAACACAAACATGTCATTTGTGCAGTACATCTACTCTACTTTTTATTTTCTATTCTCCTTCCCATGCAAGTAGCAATAAATCCATTTGGGTTATGGTCTGCATCTGTCTTCTCCTTTCAGACATGCAGTTCAACAGTGCTAACCTTGATACTATAATACTGTTCCTAGGTGAAAAGCTGTATATTATATATGTTATGATGTCTCCTACTTGTTATAGTTGACAAAACAGTCCTCCATTTTAGTAAATGTTTCTAAAAAGTTTGAAGATCAAGAATGTTTACATTCTTCAAAAAAGTACTAATTATACTTACAGCAGATGGGGAAAATGACTTTGGGAAATGAAAAGCAAATTCAAATCTGTTTATTTTACCCAAAAGTCAACTTTTTAGGTTTTAAGAATTATCCACCTTCATTTGCACTTAGCTGTTATTTCTTTGAGTAAATTTGAATACCTTAATTCAGAGGCTCAGAATGAATAGTAAAATTATAGGTTTATTTCTGGCTCTACCCTGGTTACCAAATTGAATTAATGAATGAATAAATAAATAAATAAATAGTGGATGCCCTTTTATACCTGATAAGTACTTTCAAACTATGGCTA
This sequence comes from Protopterus annectens, assembly GCF_019279795.1. Classification (NCBI taxonomy): domain Eukaryota; kingdom Metazoa; phylum Chordata; order Ceratodontiformes; family Protopteridae; genus Protopterus; species Protopterus annectens. Next base: position 1,050,449,185 of record NC_056733.1, read on the forward strand.
CAAAATTAACCATCACGTGTCCTTTTTCTAAAACCATCCTTTCATCTTCTGTTGAATTTTCTGTCCTTTTTAAAGTACAGAATGCACACCCTTTTTAACTTTTTTAGGCCATTTTATTTAAGGTAAAACCCAGCAGACACAAGTGTATCTTTTTTTTTTTTTTTTGGGGGGGGGGTACTTTTGGACTGGTTAATTAACCTATTCAAAATGACACAGTATATAAGCAGAGAATGAAAGATTCAAATTCTGGCAGTTGGGAACTCATTAGCAGCTTGCAGACATAAAATTATGTGCTATACTGTCTGACCAGACCCGAGGCTGCTTTGTTAATCAAAATATGTCTATGGAGGATAGCTAGTTAGGGTTGCAATCTCATTGTTGTCCCTGTAGCATTTTAGCATTACTGAAAGTAGGAGGAACGCTATACTGCAGGATTATAGATTACCACATGTCACATTGCATATAGTAAAATAAGATGTTTGCCCTTAATAGACAGACAGATGTGTTGATTTCTTTTACAGATGAAGAACATCAGCAGAGGTATATGAACAAGCACGCTCAGTGAGTGAGTGGGTATTTCTATTAGATACTGACATAGAAATGTATCCACATTTAAAATAAAACGTCAGCTTCCTTCTTATCATTAGCAATTGATTATTGTTTCACAACCATACGTGTAATGTTTACAGTTGTCCCGTAATAAGTTAAATTTTATGTTTTCTGGAATATCATAAAGAGGAGATTACAGGAAGTAAGGGTATTTTATTTAATAACATTTGTATCAGGTGATATAATTACACCTGACTCTTGCTTAGTATCTGTTCATTGAAAAACATTCATTAAGCATGTAATACAACATGCATCACTTACTATGATTAGAAAAAACTTTTTCTGTCCATTTCTGAGTGGCTGGGGAAATGATTACCTCAAAAATTGTTTATTAGAGTGTGACACAGTGGTACAGAGCTTTGCATTCCTGCTTCTCAGAGCTTGATTTCTAATCCATTTCCCATCTGGCATGCTTTCTTACTACATCCTCATGTTCTCCTGATTCCTTGGGATTTTCCTTGAGGCCTGGATTTCCTGTTTAATCCAAATGCCATCTTAAGAGGTCAAGATGGGCATGCTCTAAATTGCCAGAATGCACATTGATATGTGCTCAGTGTGTGTGTGTGTGTGTGTGTGTGTGTGTGTGCGTGTGTGCGTGTGTGCGTGTGTGTGTGTGTGTGTGTGCGTGTGTGCGTGTGTGTGTGTGTGTGTGTGTGTGTGTGTGTGTGTGTGTGTGTGTGTGTGTGTGCGTGTGTGCGTGCGTGCATGTGAGTGCATGCATGTGTAAGCACATGTGCATATATGTGCACAAGTAACCTCCAATGAATAGTGTGTTCCATCCAATAGTAGTCCTGTGTTCTATACCCACAAACACTTCCTGGTAGGATAAGCTATAGTTCTATGGGTAACAGAATATGAATGATTGAATAGTACATTTTTATTCTAGCCATAAAAGCAGGTGAGGTACAGTACAGAGCACTTCACAGCCAATTTAGTAATAAGACAATATATTTTTTTAAATTTTTGAATCAGAAGCAACGATAACTGCTTCTTTCCTAACACTCACTGAACATTTTGAAAGCTTTATACATACAGTCATAAAGCATACAAATAAAACATACAATGCAACAGCATGTGTCAGAAAAGGATGTAATTTGGAGACTGATATCACCTTAGGGGTTATCATACTAGTGGGCAGTTCTTGACCTCTTGAGCTTAGACTGCCTGAACTTCAACTCGCACAGGATTGGATGTTCTCCATAAGAAACCAAGAATAGCAGTAGCGAGTTATTTAAGACGCGATTCCCTTTTGTCTGAATTTCCCCTTTCTTCAAGTAAATGCGACCTCAGAGTTAGTATATATATATATATATAAATATAAGTTTGGGAATATTTGTTCGGCATGTCCCTGTAAAAACACTTTAAAAAGTGTTGTTTGCCATATGCTTTCTGTGAATGTAGTCCAGGAATTCAGATCTGTGGTGCATTTGCTGTTATACACTCATAGTGGAAGTGAATTTTAAGTCATTGAACAATATATTTATATATATATATATATATATATATATATATATATATATATATATATATATATATATTTACTTCATAACACTGAAAGCTCAAAACACTGAATCTTCAAAATCTTGAAAACTCAAAACACTGAAACTCAAAACACTGAAAACACATATCATACATATACTGAGTTTAAACAACATAAATCATAGCACTTTTCACCAAGTGTAAGCACCCATGTGGGGGGCTGTGCCCCCCACACCCCCTGTTACTTATATATATCACCTCCAAGATTGCACTTCACTGCACTAAGTACAATCTTGGAGTTGATATATTTAAGTAGCAGGGGGTATGGGGGGCTTAGCTCTCCACATGGGGGTGCACGGGGGCTAGCCCCCCTGCTTACACTTGGTGGAAAGTGTTATGATTTATGTTGTTTAAACTCAGTATATGTATGATATGTGTTTTCAGTGTTTTGAGTTTCAGTGTTTTGAGTTTTCAGTGTTTTGAAGTTTGTGTTTTTGTCTTCTATATTATGAAGTTTTCTCATTTTCAATGTTTTGAGTTTTCAGTGTTATGAAGTGAATCTATATATATATATATATATATATATATATATATATATATATATATATATATATATATATATATGGGTCTACCTGATAACACCGACACTCCAAAACACCGACAACGAAATAACTGACACAAAAAAATGACAAAAAAATAAAGTTCAAAAACACAAAACTTCACATGCCCGACAAACCAAAATCCCGACAATCAACAAAACAAATACCTTTCCCGAAAAACACGCACACAGCACAAGCACACCAAAAACCTTACAAACCTACACTAAACCTTACATACACAACTATCTATGCACTAACCTTAACTCAAACCCTAACCCTATCGTCCGTCACTATCGCACACTTACCTTACCCACACCCTAACCCTAACTCACTTAATCTGCCCCAGTCCTCAAGTCCGTCACTATCACACACTTATCTTACCTGCACCCTAACCCTAACTCACTTAACCTGCCCCTAAACTTAAAGTCCGTCACTATCGCATACTTACCTGACCCGCACCCTACCCTAACATCCATCACTATCACACACTTACCTTACCCACACCCTGACCCAATCGTCCATCCCTATCGCACACCTACCTTAACATGTTGGTGTTCTCAGCATCGGGATTCTCAACTGTGGGTTTTCTCCATTGTCAATCTTCCGGTGTCTGTGTTCTTGTCGTCGGTGTTGTGCACTTTCTGTGCTTTCAGGTAGACCTATATATATATATATATATATATATATATGCACACACACACACACACACACACACACACACATATATATATATATATATATATATATATATATATATATATATACATATACACACACACACACACACACACACACACACACACACACACACACACACACACACACACACACACACACACATATATATATGTAGTAACTCACAGTCTAACTGGTCATGAATTGCTAAGACAACATTTTGGATGCTTGCCCTTTTATGCTAAGGGACTATGTCACTGTCATTTCCAGCTTAAAACATCCCGCTGTGAGACCACTGTATCTCAGAAGAAAAAACTTATCCCATCAGTACAGTATCAGAAAAAATGTTTATAATAAAGCAGAACGTTTAATATTTTTCACTCCAGCTGATTTGTTAACCCTGTGAACATTACATGCTTGCTGAGTTGACTCGGCACAGATGGCATGGGACAGAACCATTGGTGTTGAAATAACTCCATTTTCTGGTTATCTTTCTTTTTTTTAACTTTACATTTGTAAAAGAAAACTTATGATTTTAAAATGAAGAAAAAAATATTCCCAGCATCAAACAGATTAGGGCTAAATGTTTTATTAGTACTTTAAGATTAAAAAAACTAAATGACCATTTTACGTTTAAGTGTGATGGCTGTTCATCATGATGTCATCTCCTTTCCCTCCTAGGCACATATTAAAAAGTCAGGGCTAGTTAAGTCATAGTCTGTGACTATATTTCCCAAGCAACAACATCAGTTGTTTAGATTCAATGATATTGGTGCTTTCTTTTTCTCTCTCATCCTAAGAACACTGCTCAGATCTAGAAGATATAGTCGAACTACCAAGATAATTTTGTTTAATCATAGGAGTGATTACTCAGTGGGATAACTAGCTGGACATCTGAGAACACTTTCTGTAGACAGTGCTCAGAGCGAATATTGACTGCATCACTAATTAAAAAGATTGCGGAACCAGCTGGTTGCTACATCTATGTCAAATAGCAAGCATAGGAATTTGGTGGCTGCTCTCAGAGTATGGAGATTAGTTTCGTTTTTTCTGGAGCTGGGACAGGGTTCTCCACTGATTGTGTGCTTGCATGTGAGCAAGGAAAGAGTGTATTTTTTATGTCTGAAAGTTTGCCATTCTTCCTACTTGTTATTATACTATCACTACGAGTACTTTGTCAGATCATTGGATATTGTTATTGTAAATCTGATTTATGAGTGATAAAGGAGGTTTCATTATGCTGTAGAAAATGCCATAAAAAGGGAAAAGAATCCTAACAACACCAGGACCAGACTAGCATATCATTATACATTATCTATGGTGTGTTTGCATAATGTTATTTAAGACAAACACAGAAAGCTTCTCCCATATGTAAAATTCCGCAAGCAGAAAACCCCAGCAAAACTAAACTGAGTAAGGAAAGTGGCAGAATCAACTTTGCTGTTTCACACAGTCTGTGTTTTTATAGCTATTTTTGAGTGTTGGGGGCTCTCTCCCTTTTTATACAGGAGTGTGTACAGTTTTCATTTTTTGTAGCAATAACTTTTTTAAACACATTGTTTAAAGACATTTTGCAAATGTTTTAAATAAACTTCATTCATATTAATGTCTCATGTCTTTGTTGATTGATTAACAGTTACATGGTTCTTGTGGAGTATTTAAATGGTTTGCAGAACATTGCTTTATATCTGAGGACGTTAATAAAGAATTTCTGATAATTACTTGACTGTAGAGGTGGATCTGTTTTCAGTTTGCAAAACATTTTTGTCCAATTGGTGATGAAGTTAATTTATTTAAATGTTTATAATTTCAACTTGGACTTCTTATCAGTATGGAGAAGGAGCATATTTCTTTCTTGTCCTCTTTTTCTATACTTCTGTCACCTGTACACGAAGATGAAGAAGAAGAAGTAGCTGCCTGCTCTGAATAGTGAGATGAAGAGATCTCATCAACAGAACAGCTTGATGGAAGCCGTTATTTTGCAGCTTATTTTCAGCTATAATGCTAATGGCCCCATTTTATCTACACAGTATCAGTTTCAAAGAGATTTCTTATGTTTTCTACATGTTCCAATCATCTCATGTGTTGAATAGAAAAGAGACAGGTCAGTTACACTCAAATGCGGTCATTAATGATTTATTGATTGATCTTGAACATAAATTTCATAAACATAAAACCTTGCAGTGAGATGATTTGTATTTTTATGAATGTTTGAACATAGGACTTACATTGAGGGTTTGAGAATCATTACTTTGCCTGTAGATAAAGAAGACCCTCTCTAAGAATGGTCCCTTGTTAATGAAAGGGTGAATGTGCAGTACATGGGAATCTGGATAAAGTATCATGAAAAAGGTAGGGTTAAATTGCAACATGTACTAAATGCTATACAAAGTCATCTGAATGAGTACAGGTTTGCAGATGAATCATTTAAGGATATTTATGATAGGATTTCCTTGAAGAAAACTATGATGAAGAATAGAAAAAAATTGGGACCAAAACAAATGAAATTATAATACTTTAAAAAAATAAGGACAACAGACAGTTTCAACTGAGAATCAGACAATCCCAAGAATACAAGCAAAAGTATTTCAATTAAATAAGGAATAAAAATACATTATGCCTACCTACAGCCCAACTACATAAGTTACCGCAATTTGTAGAAAAGATACGTAGATGACCTAAGACAGGTCTGGTCTAGTAAGAATATTGAGAACTACCAGTGAAAGTAAATATGGCAGTATTTTGACAACAGCATCAGAGGAAATGAGAGGAAAGGAAAGTGATAAGATAAAAGTATGTCTTACAGGAGTATTAATTTAAGATCCTGGTGATTCACTCAAGATGAACTTAATGTACTAACTAAAAAAAAACACAAAAGACTAATTTTTATTATTAGTAGTAGGCCAAGATTAGCTGATACAATATTATCTATGAAGCATTTCGCTATGACAGTTAAAGATAAAAGTATGTCTTACAGGAGTATTAATTTAAGATCCTGGTGATTCACTCAAGATGAACTTAATGTACTAACTAAAAAAAAACACAAAAGACTAATTTTTATTATTAGTAGTAGGCCAAGATTAGCTGATACAATATTATCTATGAAGCATTTCGCTATGACAGTTAACCCAAACTGTATGTTTCTGGGCACCAATTCTTCTTTAATAATTTTATACTTGTATAGACTTAGCAGTTACAAGGCATCACTTGATTTCACTTTTTTTCTGTTTCTGCACTAGTGTGACTGAAGCATTAAAACCTATCTTTATGAACCTTGCATGTGCAAAATATGCGTAGTCTGAATAAAAATGATAGAATGCCTGTACATATAGCAGAATTATGCATGGAGATAAGGCTCTGTTGTTTTAATGCACAGCAAGGATTATAAAATGAGTATGCTTTACTTTTGACTGCTGCAGAAAGCTTGGTGCTGTTTGAATAAAACATATCAGAATATTGATTTTTAGAAGACCTGTTAATAATCGATTAATTACATAATATTTTGCATTTCAAAGGTAAATAAAAGCCTGATAAAGCCGTGTATTAGTCCTAATGTATCTGCTAGAGGCTCATAGACTGAGCCTGTAACACCACTTGAGTTACGTACTTTGAAAACAAAAATGGCCAAGAATATCTCTTCATTAGTTAAGGACACTGGAGACTTCATACATAGCATTAGATATGTTAATACTGATGAGATTGTTAGGCAGACCTGATGTGCTTTTACTCTTATTATTATTGCATTGTCCTTAAGCACTTCAACTGGCTGGAGTTACCATCCTACTACCTTAGTCACTGTCAACTACTATTAGCATACAGTATAGTGCATTCCCCTGACAGGTGCCCTGCCATAGACTTTTGGCAACAAATGTACATCCCCAACTCGCCACTGTACTTTAGTAATAAATATCTCTTCATAGTTCAAAGGTCCAGTAACATAGATGGAGATGCTCTATCCTCCAACAATGTATCCAAAGTGTGAAACTCAAAACAGTGTAGGAAACGTCTCTGTGTGGAAGATTTTCAGTCCATATATTTCTAGTTAATCACTGTATATTAATCAGATCAGACAATAGTTGTAGAAGTAGCGAACGTAAACTCGTCTTAAGTCAAAACAAAACAAAAAGTAATAATAGAAAATATATAATTGTACAACATTACTAAGTATTCGAAAGTAATCCAAGCAAGGCAGGCAGTCTGTTTCCAGTCGAAAATCCTTTATTAAGTACACAGACAAGCGATCCAAGTAAAACATAAATAGAGTAATAATTTCCTCACAAGCTTTCTAAATATATATATACTTTTTATCAGGCATAGGAGTGGTTTATTGTGCTGTAAAACAAAGTGTTATTGGTACACATGTTAAATTCACATCCCTTCCCCCATCAGTGTCGCATTTGAGCTTGCCCTGCCCTACTTAGTAGCTGTCATAATAATATATAACCCTTATGTACTTTAAATAAAATTTATAATGATGTGGAACCTCTTATTTAACCAAATTATTAAGTAGATTATTAAGTCTGTGATTTTATCCAAGACAATATACTACATGGCTGGAAATATATCAACCTTAGTTCATTTGGCAATCAAAAAAAATATATAAATATATACATATACATTTTGCATGTAAAAATCAATTTCTATTTTCATAACCTATTGTTAACAAAGATCGCTTTCGTCCTTCTAGACTTCTTCAGGTCTGTGTAGAAGAATCCTAAAAACCTATATAATTGTATAATTAGTTAGTATTGTTATTACACATCATTTTGAATAAAGTGGAATAAAGAACCAGAAAAAAAATAAAAATAAGAAAAAATGTATGTATGATGATGGAAACAAAATATACACTTAAATTTCAACTGATTTAAAATGGTATTTAAAACCAATTTGTAGAATAAAATAAAATAAAGTACAAAGTGTGAAACTCAATCCCACTCCCAGTAAGAGTTACTGAAAACCCACTCATCTTCAAAATGAACTAAAATACCTCCACCTTAACTCTTAGCTATGCCACTGTTATACTCCAGGATAAGATCACCACTTAGCACTATCACCCTAACAAGTGTTCAACTTAAAATTCTGTCAAACCATCTCCATACTGAAACTGTTGTTTAAACACTCCTACAATCTACTCTTCATGTATTCGGGAGCCTTTTTAGTATTATCATATCTTAGTATTATTAACACGTGTATAATGTCTTGTGAACAGCAACTGTGAACATATAATGTCTTAGTATTTGCACAAATGTGAAAATTTCATAATAGAATTTATTGTGTATTTACACAAATGTGAAAAGGTCATGCAGAATGTATTGTTTTTAGCTTTATATGTATGGAGAATTCGTCCTTGAGCCTTTCCTGAAATAAAGCCTTGTGTTCAGATAGATCTTCCTGGTTAACAAAATAAAATAAAATAGTTCTAACCTAACATGCTCCCAGTATCAACTCTGTTAACTAAGTCTAATCTTTGTATTTTTTCTTACTTTCTAAATAAGCTATCACTCACGCCATATGTTTCACTTAAAGTTTCTACAAACTACTATTATGTTAGTTATGTTCCCTAGAAATATCATGCACTATACTTCATTATAATATCTTCCTCAATATATTGTTTTACTATAATTTATTCACTGTATTGTTTATTTTATTGTGCTTTATCTACTGTTTTGTAATTGTACAATGTTGTGGAGCTTTTCTCCCTGGGCCTCTGCTGAAAAAGGGCTGTTGCCCAGTCTGACTTTCCCGGTTAACAAATGCCAAATAAATAAATAAACATAAATAAATCTTATATATTTCAACCACTGCATGATGTAGGAATTGATATGTTTGGAAAATGCTGATGCAATGGAATACTGCTAAAATATGTTTTAGAACTGAAAGCAGAATTATTTGCTGTCATTCTAGAGGAATCCAAGTAGTGTTCAAGTAACAAAAAAAAAAATGATTTAATTTACAAAATCATTTTCATCTTGTTTTATTGATCTTAGAAGTATACAAAACCAAAGGAAGATGCTGCAGGTAACACAGATTTGGATGCCCTTTACACTTTTCTGGAAATGATTCTTAAAAACATTTTTTTCTGGTCTGATGTTTGTACCCACCAGCAAATAAGTGAGATAGTTCTGGACACCATAATGGTGCCAATTTTTGCATACTAGGCATCAGTGTACATTATTAGTTCAGACTTTAAACCATTTAAATTTTGCATTTTTTTCTTGATTAACGCTTTCTTGTTTGCAGTAAAGACGTTGATAACAAAGTGATTTCATAAATATTTGAACATGAACTGCATTTCTCATTTGTTTTTATTAATTTCAAAATAGAACAGTTCTGCTTCCAACCCCTCACAGTCTGTACAAACTGTGATAAAACTAGACTTTATATTAGGATTTTGAAAAATCAGTAAGAATTCCTTTTTACAGATTGGCGGTGTGCAGCCAACTTATGTTAAAAATAACTTTAGAACTTGTTTTGTGCTGTCACATGACTCTGGAATATGGTTTGTGTGTGATAAAATAAAATAAATGTGGTGATATGTTTCTGGATAAGGGTTATTCATCCCATTCAATTTAACTGGCATCTGAAGGGATTGTTTCATTTTCTAATACCAGTTCTAATAACTGACATAATGTTTCAACATCGCTAGGTATGGTAGACGTATTAATATGTAAAAATTGACGTACTTCATCTATTCCGTATTCCATGCGGATGACAGTAAATAATGAACATATATCTAAGGTAACAAATAAACACTTATTAGTTGTTTGAACACTTTGTGATCAAACAAAAAGCTTATTTAGGAAATCTTTTGTATCTTGTATATAGCTTTCTATCATATTTAAATACTTGCTCAATTCCTGTTGCAGATAAATGGATATAGGTTCTGTGATCCACCCACCCCCAGATACTATTGGTCTCATGGGTGTGTGGTTCATATCCTTGTGGATTTTAGGTATTCCATAGATTATAGGTATCTTAGGACATGAAACAGTGAAAAAATTAAACAAATCTAAAGTGATGTCTTGATTAACCTGCAACTCATAAATGACCAGATTCACTTTAGTAATGAACTTGGACACATCCGTACTTCTGATTAGTTTAAATGCAGATTCATCATTAAGCAGTTCACACATATAGCATATATAATAATTTCTATTAAAAATAACTACTGCCCCACCTTTATATGCTTATTTTACAACTATGTCAGTATTGGCTTCAAGTTTTTTAAGAGCTTCATGTTCATCCATAGTCAAATTATACAGTTTGTTCTTATTCACAGAACTATAATACTCTATAATGTCTCTTTCACATGTATTATAAAAGGCTTCAACAACAGGGGGATTAATTGGGACAAAAACACTAGATTTTTTACATTTAACATTTCTTTGCATATTAGAATCCTTATATAGCAGTGTCAGACTTAAATTATGTACAAACAGTTTCAATTCCAATAATGCATTTACCAGATTATCCAACATTGCAGGAATAAATTGCAAGCCTTTACCGAGCAGCCCAAGTTCCAATTCAGTGAACACATAGTCAGATAAGTCCACTACAGATGAATTTAAGTTTTCTGTTGTGACGCTGTGTGGCTCCGTGTTTGCAGGCACTTGCTGTGCCATCTCTTGTGCTGAAAATCCTTCTGCTGCATTCTCCCCCTCGACTGATCCCTCTGCTTGAACACCACCTCCTCGGATAGTCTCAACACTAAAGGGAGAGTGCTGCCAGTAGCAATGGATGTAGAATAAAATGAACCAACATTGATATGCAAAGCAGGGGTTTCTATAGCATTCACAGATTCTTTATACTGCTGTGGCCTGACATTCAGTAATGGCACAGCTGTACTATTAGACTGTTCTCTTATTACTTGCTTTCAGCTGTGGGCAAAGGCACTTGCCTCCCCCATAGTGCCTGTTTAGGCAAAGTTTCCAAAACAAACTTATTGACATGAAATTTGCTAGTCATAACAAAATAAGGGTCATGCTGCTAAATGCTAGGAGCTTAAACCAAAAACTGCACACCCTGGAAGCACTTCTATCACTGGAAGATGTAGATGTCTCTGCAAAAAAAGAAACCTGATTCAAGGCCTCAGAGAATACCCTGGCCTTGCAAGGCTATAACACCTTCCACACTTTCAGACTTCAGATTTGTGCATGCAGCATACCTCGACTTGGCAAAGGCTTTCAACATAATCCCACACTCAGGCATTACCAATAAACATAGCAAACTGAATGTAAACCCCTTTGTTGTAAGATGGGTTGCAAAATGGCTCACAAACCAAGCACACACAATGAAAGTGGGTGACTCCACATCAACCAGCAGATCTATTACCAGTGGGGTGCCACAGGGATCACTGCTGGACCCCCACAGTCACTGTTTGGTATATACTTCTTAGAAGTTCAGGACAAAATTAAGGGGTTGTGGCTGACCAAGTCTGCAGATGAATGCAAACTGGGTACAATTATTGAATCCCCAAATGATGTCAGTATATTCCAGGATGGTCTTATGTAGACCCACAACTGGTGTCTTAGTCACGGTCTCAAGCTGAATGCAAAGAAATGCATCATTTCCTTCAGCACAAACAATGTCCCTTCACACTATCAAATCAACAATAATAACTTAAGTATCCACAAAGTGGTAGGACACTTGGGTTCACAATTTGACCGCGAGCTTAACTTCGATCACCATGTGTTTACTATAGTAAGGAAGGCTTTTTACATAGCACACTTAGTTAGTAAATGCAACACCTTGAGAGCATAAGAGGTTATAACCCCTCTATATTCGGCACTAATCCGGCCCATAACTGAGTATAATGCCATGTTCGGTATGTGCTGTACAAAGCACCTGCAGCAATTGGAAAGACCTTAGAGGTTTCTAACAAAGAAGATCAAGGGGCTCCAGCACTTACCTTACACTGACCAACTAATGTCTCTGTCACTTAACTCTGTATCATATAGACTTCTTAGGGGAGACTTATGTCTGACTTACAGACCAATCTCAGACCCAAACCTACTGAACTTGCTGCATATCCATAAATCAAACAGGACTAGGGCCACCCATTCCAAGGATGTAAATATGGCCTGAGACTTGAATAGGACATGCTGGAGGGACAGATTTATCTCCCAGTGACTGCCATGAATTTCGAATAGGCTACCTATTCATGTGAAATTGAGCATCTCTATGACACTGTTCAAAAGGAACCTGGATGAGTGGATAGGGTACCATAAATTCTTACCAGGAATAGTGCCCACAACCCTCCTAGACAAGGGCAGTCATTACTAAATGCAATATTGGGTATTAACTAACATTTCTATGGTATTACATTGGGATGAAATGGCTAGGCTGGAAATGACCTCTTGGTCAATAGCCTAGTGATCTCCTATGATCCTATGACCTTATGAATAGACAAACTAGTTCTGGTACAACAGAAAAGAAAGGTATGCATAGCTATGGTGATTGCAAACAGTGGAGATACATCAGTAAAAGCCCCAGTTCTGTTAATCCAATTTCTGAAAAGATCTAGTGAGCAACTGACTAATACACAAAAAGTACTACTTATGTTATTTACTTTGTACAATGTCCAGTGTGTGTTTTAAATACATATGCCATGTCATGTGCATAGAACAGGAATCTATAAACATATGAGGGGATATAAGGGTACACGATATATGGAAAAACCCTATACAGAAGTAGTAGAGTTTGTATACTTAAAAAAACTGGGTTTTGTTTTCTGAGGAAAGTATTGTTAAATAACAAGGGGGGGGGGGGTAAGTCAACAATCTCTTTTAAAAATGGTAATTACACTGGCAAGTGAGATTTTATACCCTTCAGTTTTCGGTTCAGAAGTCATTCTATACATTTAAAGTGTATCCTGAGGTCAAGGCCATTACAATCTTAATTTCCTGGCTGACTTTAAAATATTTTATTGATCACACTTATTCAGTTTCACACCTCATAATTTATAGAAAAGCCTTTTAAAAAGCAAGCTGTCAAACAACTTTTTGTATTTTCATTGATGACGTTCATTGATATTAATGATCCGTGGTTTTGTTAGTTGACTGCATGTTATGCTGATCTGTTATAACATTTAAATGGCCTGTGGAATATTATCTAATGCCTGAAGTAGACCCTTTGTTTTTGTGCTACAAGCTTTTATATGGTATTGCTAAAGTATAAGCAGTAAATTGTTTGCATTCTGAGAAGGAGAGTTTGTTTTTATTTTCAGAGACGTTTTTTATCTGTTTGGTGCTGAAGCTCATTTGAGAGTGGGAGGTAGAGTTTTTGCAGATGTAGTCTGTTCCTTAAAGAAAATATCCAGGACTCTACTACAAAAGAAAGATATTGCTGAAATGGGGGTTGGTATAATTGTTAAGATGTTTACCTCACAGATGCAAAGTACATAGTTTGATTCTCACCTTTGGAAGAAAAATTGTATAAGCTTAAAATGTCCCATAAGAGCAGTTAGCCTAATACAGAACTATTAAATAAAAGTCTTTATTTTATAGCTATTTATGAATATAAACAAGTCCCACTTTAATCTCAGCTAGTAATCTTAAATCCACTTCATGAATCGCCATGTAAACCAACTATAGCTAGGGGGCAATATTTAGCAGGTATCACATTGGTGAGGATTCAAATCACCAACACAAGTTAACTGCTTAATAATAATAAGGTATGAATCTGTGACTCTATAAAGCAGAAGCCAGCAAGGGTATGTTTAGTGCTGAGTTGGTGACAGACAAGTATGTTTTGGTTTTAGAGTGAGTGGTTTGGGCCTAATAGGTTCATAGGTAGGTACTAGGCTATTAGCCCTAGGGCCTATATAAGCCTAGCCAAAAAGGTACCCTGGCTTTCGCCACCCAAGAAAATTATTTTCCTGTGCCCCTGTTGAGCAGAGCCACAGAAGTGATACCTGGGGTGAATTTCTTATTTCCCATCCAATCATCAAGATTTTTCTTGAAGAGTGCTAATGAGGAGCTCTGTTTGACACAGATAGGTAGTCTGTTCTAGAGTATGGGGAGTCTCTGGGACAGGAATCTATCCCTCCAGCATGTTCTGTTTATTGTGGTGACAAGGTTTAGGTCCCTAGAGTGTGTAGCTCGGAGGGATTGGGATTTCTTTAAGTGGAGCATGTCCAACAGGTCTGGGTTTGATATAGCTTTGTATGTTAGGCAGAGATCGCCTCTGAGTAGGCGATATGCGACGGTGTAAAGCTGGAGTTTTTTGAGACAGTCTGAGTAGGGCATCTGTTTGAGACCAGTAATCTTCTTTGTGAGGTATTTCTGTGGCCTTTCCAGTTGTTGTAGATGTCTTATGAGGTACATACCAAAAGGGAGGATTATGGAGGGCTGAGTAGCAAGAGAGGGAAACAGTTAAAAAAGCGGGAGAATTTGGAACTAAAATGTATTTGCAAGGACTTTCACAATGTCCTCTGAGTTGGATTCAGTGGTACTATTTGAATATTCAGTGTCAGCCTGTCCACTGGAGGGATGCCTGAAGCTTTGAAAATAATCCTAGTGGTACTGCTCTGCAAAGGTATCTTTATCATTGACCCTAGACCCTACATATCATTTAGCATAACTGGTATTATTTGTGAAGTCACGGAACGTATTATAATAGGACTCATAAACCAAGATAATGGCAAACTATAATCTCTTGACCTAAGACAATATAGACTTGTGAAGGGTAAATATTATATAGTAAATGTGGTGAATTTCTTTGAGAATGTCACAGAAGCATGTCTGATACTCTTCCACACTCTCATATATTAATAAATGTAACCATTTAAATATTAACCCATTTGTTAACCCAGGATAGCACAATAGCTCCAAAACAAAAGCCACACTGTAACATTTGGTGGCTTACTCTCTTCTAAAAGTCTTGTCAACAGTGATATCCCACATAGAGCTGCAGCTGACTCATTTGGCACACAGTGCCACACCCATATTTGGAGCTCCTCAACTGTAAGAAAAAGAACAAAATAAGAAAAAAAATGGATGTGTAGATTATGCCCCATAATACCTTGCACATCAGATGGCTAACACCTTTGTCCCTTGCTAACTATGCTTCTGACCCCATATGGTTCTGTATCGGGGCATCTCAGCTTTGTATACATTTCTTCATTAAGATGATGTCACAGGTATGGCTGTAAAAGATACTGATGAGTGTAGACTCATCACTGTTTTTAACAATTCAAGTGACAGTCATATTCTATAAAACACTCTAGTGCGTACAAGCAGGGCTGGATCCAGCAGAAAACAAGCAAAGACAGCTGCCTAGGGCCCAGTGTTAACTGGGGGGCCATGAACAGCAGCATAAAAAAGGGTCCTCTGTATTGAGTTATTGCTTTGCCTGGACCTTGGACAGCTCTCTTTTCTTCTCTTTCATTGTCTCAAAATTTAGAACCAATGAGAGACAGAGATTTCCTCAAACATGTGATGCTCAAAAATGGACCAGTAGTAGATAAGCTTTATTCTGCACTAGTGCAGTCTTTTATAAAGACAGTACCATGCAGTGTTGAAGACCACTCCTCTCAAATCTACCTTAGTATAATAAACGTCCATTACATTTTTTGTCTTAAAAAGTCTATGTTCTTTGCAGTTCCACTTTGAAAGGGTCTGTCACACATTTAGTGTTAACATTTTTTAACCGATATCCATGGAAAATAATACTGAATCATATAAATTCAGCAAAATAACTTTTTATTACATTTTAATCATCCTGTGAGCTTTCAAGCTGAAGTATTTAGTAAGCTGTTTATTAAGTGTTTTACATTTTGCCAGTTTGCTCCACATTATGACAAGCAGAGAAGAAAGTTGAGAGCTATGTTGAACACATTGCTGTATTTAGTGTACGCTGATCTGGTAAATAACTAACACGTGGTATACTATGTTTTGCATATGTGTGTGTGTGTGTGTGTGTGTGTGTGTGTGTGTGTGTGTGTGTGCGCGCATGTGTATATGTGAGTGTGCATGTGTATAAACAATGCATGTATAAACAAAGCAGTGCATGTGCATGTGAGTGTGCATTTCTGTATGTGTG
The DNA here is from genome assembly GCF_019279795.1 of Protopterus annectens. Lineage (NCBI taxonomy): Eukaryota > Metazoa > Chordata > Ceratodontiformes > Protopteridae > Protopterus > Protopterus annectens. The sequence goes on from NC_056733.1 coordinate 1,050,465,588, forward strand.
TGTGTGTGTGTGTGTGTGTGTGTGTGTGTGTGTGTGTGTGTGTGTTGTGTGCACATATCATCCACTTTTGCAGAACGTCCCTGATCTTTGCTTTCAGCAATGCCATTCCTTAGCTGCTCATTGTTCTTCTTCTTTCAGCTTTTTCCTGGTTAGGTGTTGCCACAGCAGATCACCTGTCTGCTCATGATTGGCAATGGAGTTTTACAGTGTCGAGTTGCCAGCCCGGCGCCCTACCTTCCACACCTTAGCTGTTTATTGTTCTTGTTCCAAAATGCATATCGATACACAACATGTCGTTCTGTTAATGTTTTAAGTGAACTACAGTTGTCTGCAAATCCTCTGAATATGATTTTGCAGAAATCTTTGGATACTGAATCATGTTGTTGTCATCAGTCATAAAACTTTATTTATTTTATGGCAAGTCAAGGATTTTGCAATCAGTTGATAATGCCATACATTAAAGTTTGCATTGCTCGTATTGTTCAGAAAATGATGCAAAACCTGTTATCCTGTTCACTTTTACGGTGATTAGAGTTGCCTGCCTTTCATTTGTCTGCACCGTTTGCAGAGCATTTCTGATATTGCCTCATATTTTTGCTGTCCCTTGTAAAACTATGTTTTTTTCTAGTAACTCACTGAGGATTGCAGTCAGTAATGACAGTAATTAAAGTCTCATTGTTCTGTTCAGAAAACGCATGTGTGACATATTTAAGTGACTTAGAGTGCTTGTTGTAATCAAAATTCAAGCTTTTATTCCTTCCACCCCTATTTGCCTACTGTGTGACTGAGCAAGTTACTTAACCAGATAGAGTACCTCACAGCTGTTCAGAACTGTACAGGATGGCTAGATTTTTACTTCATATTTTTGGTTTGTTCCTCATTCAATTTTTAGTCTTCTGGTAAATCATTGATTATTGAAGTCACTAAATAATGACAGACATTTGAGCTTCAGAGTTCATATCTCCTAGAAAATGCATGTTAATAGAAAACCTGTTATTTTAGCAACTTTCTAAGTATACAAAAGCAATATTTACAATGTCTCCTGATTTGGGGCTTTTATCCCCCCCATGTTTGGCTTTGTCCAGCGACTTTCTAAGTTTATAAAAGCAACATTCAAAATCTATTCCTCATTTTAGGCTTTTGTTTCCCTATTTTTTGTCTTTACGTTCATACATACAAACATAGAAATACTTCAAGCACAGGCATTAATGCCCTCCAAGCTTCCCAATACACCAAAACACATGTTCCCATAATAAGTTTCCAGGCTGTTCTTAAAAATATCTAAACTAGTGCTTGCTTTAATGTAATTAGGTAGTCTGTTCCATGCATCAGCTACTCTTGTCAGAGAACCAATTAGTACACTTCTCATTCCTATAGAACCTTCTACATGGTTATCTGATGATTCTCTAGTACTTTTTGATAACCCCAAACATTCCCAGAGGTAGTTGTCCCTAAATGTCCTATATACCTGAATAAGATCTCCTCTTAGATATCTGTAAGAGACACTGTACAAGTTCAGATATTTTAGTCTTTCATAATAACTTAAATGTTCACATCCATGGATACCCTTGGTATATTTCTGCTGTACTATTTCCAGTTTATTCATGTTTGTTTTCCTATAGGGTTTCCATATTGTTATTTCATATTCAAGTTTGGGTCTAATGTAACTAACAAACAATGACTTCATTATGTTTGATTTCCTAGACTTTATAAATCTTTTTATACAACCTATAGTTCTATAACTATCATTAACCATTTGGTTGATATGATTAGAAAAACTCATAGCTGGATTTACCCATATACCTAGGTCCTTAAATGAGGCAACAGTTTAAATCAATGTGTGCTGTATTAAATATTCACCTTTCAGTTTATGTTTCCCAAATCTCATATGCTTAGTTTTTTGTGTATTTATCAGCATATTATTCTCCTATGTCCAAATAGTCAATTTAGTCAAGTTATTTTGCAGACATGCCTTATCTGTGACACATGTAATCAGTTTACCTAATTTTATGTCATCTGCATATAGACTGTAGAACACCTCAGATGAAAAAGTTAGGTCTGAAAGATACAGTCTAAACAAAGGCCTAGGACAGAGCCCTGTGGGACACCCTGACTATGACCAAGAATTTTACATGTCCAGTTGCTGTATGATACTTGCCATGTCCTATTTGTAAACCATGCAGCTATCCATCTTATCAAGAGTACATCAATACCCAGTTGTACTAATTTATTGATCAGTGTTTTGGGAATGACCCTGTCAAATGCTAAAGTTAAATTTATATAAATTAAATCACAGCAGAGTTTTTCATTCATAGCTGTTATTATATTGTTATAGAACATCATGTTACAGGTGGCAATAGATCTGGGTTCAGCATATGCATGTTGACATATGGTTTCAAGTCCCAACCTATCCATTTCTGACAATAACCTATCCAATATTACCTTCTGCATTATTTTTCCACAACATGAAAGTAGACTTAAGGGTCTATATGACTCTAGGTTTGTCCTACTCCCCTTTCCCATAAATACAGACTTAATAAGTATATGTCTCCAATCTTGAGGAATCTGTCCATATTTATATGACCTAGTGAATAATAGATATAATGGTACTGTAACTTCTTGTTGAAGTGTTCTCAGGTCATTGTTACTAATTCCGTTTCATCCCTGTGTTTTGTTTGGATCCCGTTTGCACAGTTCTTTTTTAATATAATCTAACTTGATTCCACAATCTGGCGTTAACTGGATGGCACTCGGGCAACTTATCACCCCTTTTGTGGAGCCAAACTGTTTTGCATAAGACTTTACGAATATTTATATAATCTGTTGTGTCTGTGAATACATTTTAGAATCTGCACACAGTTAAGCAATTTATGTGTCTTTACTCCTTCCACATCTTCTGTATCTATAAAAAGGTTTCCTATTATGCTCAATATCTTTATACAAATTGTCTTCAAATATTTCTTGATCTTGTCTCCCGCTACACTTAATCTGAATGTCCAGCTTGTTTATTTCAGTTTTTAAAGTTGTATTTCAACCCCTCTTCCATTTCTCATATTTTTTGTCTCTCACCTTAATCAGATATCTTGTTCTTATGGAAATATATCCCCCTGATGTTGTATGCCAAGATCTTGATGTTAAACATTTGTTTGATTTTTTTGTACTCAAATAATTTCTCTTTCAAAAATGTTCACATTCTATCTGCAGTTTTCCACTAAACACCTCACTCCAGTTAGTTTCACACAGTGACTGTTTTGCTTTCATATAATCAATAATTAACCTTCTGTTTATTGGCTTAGATTTCAGATTGGCAGAATAATCTAGCAACAAATTAACCTTTATAACCCCATGATCACTGCACATCAATGGTGGTAAAACTTGACTTAAAGTTATCAATGCTGGTAAAACTTGACTTGAATTTCTTTGGGAACACAAACAATGTCTAGTATGTTCCATCCCCTGGTAGTTTTTTTTTTTTACAATCTGAAGCAATTGTTGTTCCTGAATATATGCTGTAAATAATTTCCTTACTAATGTTGTTGAATCAATATTATCCTAATGTGTTTCTGGTAAATTTAAGTCCTTAGCTAATATTATTCTCCCCTCCTGTGTTTCATGCAAGAAATGTTTGAATTCCTCTAGGTCATCGGTGCTTGACTTTGGTGGTCTGTACACTCCAACAATTGTTATATGTTCCAGGGTTGTCTTTATTGTCACAGTTACACAGTCTATAGTATTGGTGTTATCACTGAACATGTAATAATCACTGGTTGCATAGCTATCTTTAATCTCTATCATAACACCTCCACCTGATTTTTGTTAGAATGTCTGTTACAGTAAAAACATTTATACTCTGACAGAACTGGTTTCCAGTTATTGTTCTTTAATCATGCTTCACAAACTATAACATCAATCTTGTGGGAACGCAGCAACTTTTCCATTAAAAAACACTTCATTATTAATGCTCCTAGTATTAACAACCATCAGAGGTACATCAGATTTTGCTATCTGTGAACTGTTACATTTTCAACCTGGCAAAGTTTCTCAAATACTGCAAAATATCTACTGCAAAACTTCTCCTCCCTGATCTTTACAAATGCACAGTATCCTGTCTGAGCACATGTGTGCCCCAAACTAGGCTTGGGTGCTATATACATTTCCATTTTTTAAAACAGGACATTTTTTCCATGTAGGTATTTACCCCAAAAATATTTTCATTCACAATGACCTGACTATCTTTTCCATAGGTGATTTGTGAAAAATATGTCCTAACACCAGTACAAAATATACTCTCTAAGAGGGCTGTCAGTTCCCTGCTAACAGTCAGAGAATCCTTACAGGTGAAGTTATTTATACCAACATGAATTAAAAAAAAATCCATACTTCCTTACAATAAGCCATTCCAAGGCTTTTCTCACATCTTCTGTTCTTGCTCCTGGAAAGCATAATGCTATTCAATGTTCATTATCATCTTTGCAAATATAAGTATCAGTTCCTCTAATAAGTGACTCTACAATTACAAGAATATCTTTGTTGTCCAGTTCTGAAGAATCTTCATAGATTCATAGGTGTGTACTAGGCTAATGGCCCTGGGGCCTTTACAAGCCTAGCCCATAGAAGTGCCCTTGAATAGTGCCACCCGATGTTAGTTCCCAGTGCCTTTATCAAGTAGAGCCACTGGAGTGATCCCAGGGGTGAAATTTCTATTACCCATCCACTCATCAAGATTTCTCTTGAAGAGGGACAGTGAGGTGCTCTGCTTGACATGTATGGGAAGTCTATTCCAGAGCATGGGCAGTCTCTGGGTGAGAAACCTGTCCATCCAGCATTCGATGTTGATTGTGGTAATGAGATTGAGGTCTCTGGAGCAATTCAGATTCTAATGCAGTAATATCTGCTCTTTCAATTGTTATGAAGGATAGATCTTTATCACTATTAGTCTTATTAATCCCATGTTTTAATTGTGTATTCAATTCTCATCCAGCTGGTATTGTAAATCCAGGGTCTATATTACATAAACGAATGCTTAAATGTTCGAATCTCTAAAGGTCGACCTTTAGAGATCGAACATTTAAATCTTCAAATATGTAATAAACTAAAATAAAAAAAGTAACAGGAAAGGGTTTTAGCAGGGGGGGGGCAAGCCCCCCTGCACCCCCGCTACTTAAATATACCAACTCCGTGATTGCACATCAGTGCACTACAGTGTGGAAATGAGAAATTTCCTATTCCCTACACTGTAGCATGATCTTGGAGTTGGTATATTTAAGTAGCGGGGGATGTGGGGGGCACAGCCCCCACGTGGAGGGTGCACGACGGCTTGCCCCCCTGCTTACACCCTTTAGTTTTTTTTTTAATATTTAAATGTCTTCGAACATTTAAATGTTCAATCTGTAAAGGTTGACCTTTAGAGATTCGAACATTTAAGCATTCATTGATGAAATCAAGACTCTAAACCCACAGCTTGAGCCATGTAGTCAACACCTCTCTTTATCTTCTTTTTTCTTATAGTAATGTTCTTCAATCCTTCCATGTTTAATTTTGATTTCTTCCTTTTCACCTGCCTCTTTCCAATTTTTTCTACCTCCTCCATTGGAAAAATGATGCCTTTTTCTGTAGACTGAAGGCTTTCTGATAGAAAAATAGCATCATTCGCTGTCACCAGTGTGTTACATAACAAAGCAGAATAATTTTTACTACATATTCTCTTTCCTTTGCAGTCAGTTCTTTTATTTCCTTGTTATTTCTTGAGAACTTCTTCCTTTCTTTCTTTTTTGTTTCCTTTTAAACAAACCAGATCCTCAGATTGCTGAGTACTTGCATCCACAATTTCATAGTTCTCAGGAGCCTCACCATGTTTCATAGGAGTTGAATGTTGTTTGCAGAAAATAGATGCATCATTTCCTAAATCTCTTCTATTTGTTCTATGCCTAACATTATTTAGTTCATCAGTCCAGTCATTAATATATGAAACAACAATTCTCCAAACCATGCCAACTGCATAAGTGCAATCATCATCAAGTCTAGATTTACTTCTAACAATGGTAAGCAAATCATCCAACTTTTGACACGAGGAACACAGACAATCAGTTTCATCAGCTGTTACCGTTAAATATGCATAGCATTTACTACATTGCACAAGATACTTGTACATTAACAAATCATTAATTGCACACTCATTTGAGGAATCCTTATTCAGCTTCAAATTAATAAAATATTATAAAAGAAAAGACTAATCAGAATCAGTAACCACAGAATTCAAAGAGAACTTGAATCAACTTCTGTGACAAAAAAAAAAAATCACACCAGCAATATACAACTAAATAATAAAGTACAGTAAAGTTTGCTCTGACCATACAAGTTCTACAAGCCAGACATTAGTTGTGATTCCTTTACTCACTATCGCTAGCAGTCGCACTTCTTTTTAATATTAAAACTAAATAAATCACAAACCAAGATAGGACTGTTTAGATATGCTCAGGATTTTCCTCTCTGCAGTCTGTGTAAATTTACAGCTGTCTAGGCCCCTTGGGGGGCTAGAGCTCTTCTGTCTAAAACATACGCCTTTCTAACAACCAACGATGAAAGTAAAGGTAAAACAAGGAAAGTAAATCTTGTTAACAAGCAGTCCCTTCCTACATACAAAGAGTGAAAAAGAGTGATAACAAATACAATATAAATTCAAATAAAACTCTTACCAGTCAACTCCACAGTAAATTACAACCCAAGTTAGGATTGTTTAGATATGGTCAGGGTCTTTGTCCAGAACTTGTGCACTAGGAATTTGAGGGGATTGCTAGACTATGCTCCCAGGTTACCTGTAAAAAGTATATTTACCCACTTAACAAACAGATAAAAAATTGCCCCTGCCCGCCATTATTTTTGGCTTTTTCCAGAATTTTTGGGTGGAGAAATTGACAGTTATGGCTTTCTACAAATTATTGTGGATTGCAGTTACTAAATAATGATACATATGTGAGTTTCAGACTTTGTATCCTTCAGAAAGTGATTGCTGATACAAAGCTTGTTACTATAGCAACTTTCTAAGTATATACGAAAATTTAAAATCTATCCCCGATTGTGGGTTTTTGTCTCTGATTCTTGAATAAAGAAGTTGAGAGGGTAGAGGGGAGTTAAAGTGAGTTGCACTGTATGGTTTTAACAGCAGCAGGTAGATATACAATTATAAGTCATTATTTTATATATTTAGTCATTTGATTTTCTTCAGCTATCTGAGGTATACAGTCATAGAATTGGCAATAATTGGTCGTATCAGAATAAGCCTTGGTTTACTTGTTTTGTTAACTGTTGCGAGTGTTTTTATTTGATGGTGAATAACATGGGCAGCATGAAGTTTGTAAGTTTAATATTAACATTTTAACTATGAATATGTTTTAATTTCACTTGCTTTTTGCAGGCATTTAGATGTGAAATGCACAATGTTGGACTAAATAGTCTTTGTGTATGAATAGTATTTTAGTTTTAATGTGATACGGTTTCCAGGACATTAAGCTTGCTAGATTAACAGCTTGTTTAGGCAGTAGTTAAACACTATAACTTTCAGTAATATAATAATGAGCACCCTAGGATAGCCTTATTTACTTTCTATGTTTACAGTTTTGATAATATGGCCATACCTGTAAGGTTTCTATAAATTGTTTTCATGTCCGCACTACTCCATGGGTCAGCCTACTCTGTTTCCCTACATCACCCCCAATTCTCACTCATCCCCAGTATTCCTACACTTATACTTCATTAACTCCACCCCATAATTCGGAAGACCAATCAGGATACCTCTAATCAACCCTTCCACGTTCCACAAGCACTATATCCTTATTAACATTACACCCAACCAAACAATTTTTACTCCTCCTGTTTAAGTCTACACTCTCTCTCAGTTACCCCAACATCCCCCTCAAACAAAAATGCACAACCTACAGTGCTTATAATATCCTGTCTAACTACTCTATTAATAATCGTCTCCAATATGACAACAGTATCACCTCACAATCCTATACATTATCCGTCATCACATACCTCCACCACCTTTTACCCATCTGAAAATATTAGCTTTTCTAATACATCCCACATCTATTTATGTATAGTTTTCCCCACTACTCAGCTCCTACGGTTCTTACTACTGCTTATAGCAAACCTTACTTTATATCTCTTTCATCTACCCCTTCAAAAAACATTGTACACTATACTCCTATCTAATTTCCATACTGCTACAATGGGGAGACATACACCGTAACGCAGGCCCTTGTACTTGTATAGGCACTAAAGCATGTCCTAGAAACCTAAATTTAATGACCCTAAAACCTCGGAAGCCTATGCAATAAAATAGCACACTTGCATGCCTGGATAGACCAGACCAAACCAGACATCGTAGCCTTAAACAAAACCTGGCTAAAGTCTGACTTAAAAGACTCTAAAGTGACAACTCCCGATTTCAACACAGCTAGATTAGAAAGAATCCATATGAAAGGCAGAGTGGTATTCATACTTCACCCTGATACCGTTAATAAAACACAGTTTTCTAACAAGATTCTAACATTTCCAGTGCTGAAATACTCATATCCTTCCTAAGTCTTAATAGGAACAAACATATCTGCATCATACTAGTTTATATTCCTCCAGGACAAAATACACCTGTTCTTGAAGACATACTATCCTGGATCTTGCAAACAATCAAACATGAGACTGCCATTTTATGAAATGCTAACATAGATTGGAACTCTATCTTATTGGAATTTCCAATAAAAAATATCAACCTCTATGGTTTTTCTCAACTCATCAATTGTCCTATTTGGTACAATAAAGACTTCAACCAACAATCTACTCTAGACTGGATTCTGGTATTGCATCCTACCTACCCTCTACGGGTACACAACCTAATTTCCTAAGTGACCATCATCCTAAATGTGCCATTAGAGCCAATACATACAAACCTAAAAAACAGACTCTGAAATCTGTCCATAACCTAACTAATGTCACTCAAAACAAATTCAATGAACCATTTATAAAAATAAATTGGCCACCACTAGATGAAGCAGTGTACTATTTCAACTCCACTTTTCTTCATATACTTGATACTCTGGCCCCAGTGCATGCTAAAATAATTCAAAAGAATCTTGCTCCTTGGTTATATAAAGCATGCAAAAATCTGATGAAAGAAAGGGATACAGACTAGGGTCTCTGGAAGCAAACTAAACGTCAGGAAAATCTAATACCTCCAAACAACTGCGCACCCAAGTAAAAAAACAAGTGACCAAAGATAAACCAGTATACTATACCCACCTCCAACATGAGCACAAAACCAACCCCCCAGAATTCTGTTTTTTTATCTCAACTTTACTTAACTCCAGGACAAATAAAGAACATTGCCTCACTCCAGAAGCTCCTCCTTCCCGGTTAGCTAAAGACTTCAATATTCAGTTTATGCAATCTGTAGTCAACCTAATCTCAGAACTACCCAATTCCAGCCACTCCTCCACAACCTCCTCAACGGCCTTCAGTAGTGTCTATTCAGCTAGCACCAACCTTCTGCACCATAACAACCAAAAACCCCACTCTACCAACTCTACCACTTTCTCCTTTCAATCCATACCTACAACTATCATAAAAAGACTATTACAAAAATTTTAACTTTGCTCAACTGCTGCAGATAACCTCCCACCTGAGTACCTTAAATTGGCTGCTGACTCCTTTGCATACCCCATCAGTATCCTAATCAATAGATCAGTATCAGAATTATCAGAATCATTAGTTCTTAGCATCTGGAAAATGCCTCATATTATTCTCAGTTATAAAGGAGGAACTTCCACAGAGCTTACCAATTTCCATCCTATATCCATTCTGTCTCCAGTCCCAAAATACTAGAAAAATATATTCAAGTAATGCAATTCCTATTGTAAAATAACATACTAATACATATGCAGCATGGTTTCTTTCCAGACCACAGTACATCCACAGCTCTCCTATCCTTTACTGACTCTGTACATAGGGCTAGAGATGCAAGTAGCTATGTATCTGTGATATATCCTGACCATTCAAAAGCATTTGACACTGTCTCTCATCCCTTACTCCTAGACCGGCTTTCCAACTTAGGCTTTACCCAACCCACCCTACAGTGGTTCAACAGCTACCCATATGACTGAAAACAAGCCATAAAATGGTTGAATGAAATCTCTTCCTTTCTACATAACCCCTCCTGAGTCCTGGAAGGCTCCATCCTTGGCCTCCCACTCTTTAATATATTTACAAACAACCCATATACTTTGTCATCCCCTGGAATACTAATTAAATATGCAGATGACTCTACAATTATCTCCACCTCCCCCACACTTCCCTAACTGCTCTCTAACACAACAAGCATTTACTGCAATGGAAACCTGGCTTACTAGATCTCAACTAGTTCTTAACCCCCCCCCAAAAATAAAAAATAAAAAAATAAAAAAAAACTCCTACTGTTCCAGCCAAAAAATCATGCTACTGACATTGAACAATTCAAAATACATCCATCAGCACCATTACTGAAATATTCCAACACACTAAATGGCTAGGGGTCATTATTGACAGATAACTGAAATTTGATATCTATGTTCAACAAAACAAACTCATCAGAAACTAGGGAATCTGTATAGAAAAAAAACACTCCCCGAACACTTCATCTAGAGCCACTCTTTCTAAAATGTTCCTCTCCCCTCCCTACTATATGGTGCCACTATTCTTTCTAACTTACAGACCCCTAGTAGATCCAAACTGGAACTGTGTTACAACAAGGTGGCCAAGTTTGCCACTAACTCAAAAACCTATAGATATCATTGTACATCCTTACACGTGCCTAATTTGCTAAAACACCCTAACCACTTACATTATGTCCAGCTCTTAACTCATCATGATATAATCTATAAACCCGTAGCCTACACAGCACTGAGCAACATAGCCAAACCCTGCAGTCCCAATAGAGCCCTAAGGTCTGAAGACAAAAAACTCATTACTATCTCCAAGCCTTCCAAAATACCAGAACAGAGCCTGTACTGTTACTGTGTTGCAAAAGTTTGTAACTCACTCCCCCTATCTACCAGAGCAATCCCCAGCCTAGGAGCCTTCACAACTTCTCTAAAACAACATCTAAATAACTCATAGGTGAGCTCATGCTCTGCTCCAGGCTAATGTCAGCTCTGCTTTTTCTTTCTACTATTCACCCCCCTGCCTGACCTTCTTCAAAGCAGACATTCTCAATTCATCGTATGTAATACTAACAAACTCTGCTAAATATAATAGATGTGTTTCTGCTGTCTCCACATCCTATACTCGGCCCTTTCTCTTCCAACAATGCTTCCTCTAGTCTTTAAAAAATATGGCAGCTGCTCAAAACCACCACTGTCTAACTACAAAAATGAACTGGGTAACTAAATTGCTAAGTTGTCTGTTTTGAACATGAAACACTTTTCTTTCTTTGTATTATGCTAAGATCCTATGATACATATGTAATATGTTTGTATATTTTTATATCATATATTTGCATATTATGGTGTGCAATTGGAGCTTTGCTGCCCAGGCATTCACTGAAAAAAGGGTTCTTTTTGACCCAGTCAGGCTATCCCAGTAAACAAACGTCAAATTAATAAAATAAAATAGTCTATTATTCAGACTAGATGAATAAAGCTGTTAATGAGTTTCTTCCTGTAGTGCAGAGGTTGATTCTCTCAGAATTTGTTTCTCTAGTGAGTTACTCCATCCAAGTCACATCACTAGACAGAGCTCCTGGTCTTTCCCTGACCCAGGTTGTTAAACAAGGCATTACACATTGGCTTTAAATTCCTACACCCCATACATAGTCCTTCAATACATGCTATTTGACTATGAATCCCAGAGCATGTCTTGCAGTTTAATGTCAGATATACTTTTAATAAATGTGAAGAGAATTTTTTTTTGTTTTTGAAGTCTGTTTTCAGTGTACGAGTTTTTTGTTTTGTTTATCAAATTGCTGTCAATGTTATTGTTGTAAAGTTTGGAAATAAAAGTTTAAATTAAATCCATATCTCTGTCATCATTGTAAAAGTAAAGAAAAATAGCGTTCTCATTAACAGAGTTGAACAATGTTTTATGGTATTTAAGGAGAGACCAACACAGAATGGGATGTTAGTATGGACAGGGAGACCCATTCCATTACCTTGCGTAGGATCCCATTTGACCATGATCCAGCTCTGCATGCAGGTAGCTGGCGTCATGTCCATGGACTCACACTGAATGAAAAAAAATGAATTGTGATATTTGGTAAAGGGCCCCCCCCCCCAAGTGCCTACTACATAAATAATACTCCCATCAAAGTAAATACCATTTGCAAGAGATGTAGGCATGTTCATCCATCCATCCATCCATCCATCCATCCATCCATCCATCCATCCATCCATCCATCCATCCATCCGTCCATCCGTCCAGCCATCCAGCCATCCATCCATCCATCCATCCATCCATCCATCCATCCATCCAGCCATCCATCCATCCATCCATCCTCAACACCTTTTTTCCATTTTTGCACATGGGGTCAGGGTTTCACTTCAACAGTGACAATCATCTAGAGCCAAGGTTTCCACCGCATGGTGGCTAGCCCTGCAACAGTCATTCTTCAACATCACACACTCACAAGCATGCTCACAGCTATAGCTAATTTAGAGTGTCCAGTCCACCTACAGCATGTCTTTGGAATTTGGGAGGAAACCGGAGTACCTGGAGAAAATCCACATGAACAGAGGGAGGACATGCAGACTCCACATGAAGGCACCCCAGAAGAGAATCAAACCCAGGAAACAAGGCAACACGGACAATGAAATAGTTAATCACCATGTATGTGTGAGGAAGTCTTTCTTCGTAGACCAACTAGTAATGTCATTGTACAATGACATTGTGCCCCACTCCAATCAGGACAATAAAAGAATGGCCACTTTAGCATCCAAACATAACCAACTTGAAAATCACAAAGACTGGTCACCAAGAAAATCTTGGGTATGAGCTTTTTCCAGTTACAGAAAACATCTAAAACCTTCCAATTACCATATAGTCTCTTTTCTGGTGATCTTGCTTGACCTACAAGACTACAAAAGATCCAGTCTTGGTCAATCTCCTACATCTTCAGCAAACTAGAAATACCACCAATACTCACTTGAAGGACTTAAATCTATACTACAGCAGTAACAGAATGTTTTGAAGGAATAAATACCTCTTTTGATGAATACCTTACATATGGAATAACATCCCATGTCACACAAAGTAGCTCTGTTACTCTCTTTAAAATAAGCCTGAATGAGTGCATGATATTCTGTAACTTTGACCTGGGCTATTTTGTAGGCCCTCATAACCAGAAGAGCAAATAGTAGGCATTTCACTGGCTAGGCTGCTAATGGTTTATTGAAACAATTACTTATTGTTAACCTGAGAAGTGTGAGTGGGTTGGTCTAGGGGACATTTTTCATCCATCACTGGGCAAGCAGGTATTACAAAACTGCAAATTCTATAACAAAATTCTCATGTAGCATTGGCCACATTTGCTATGAAAGACTTTTTCAGTAGTTATGAAGGTTGCATTTTTGCAGACATTTATTTAGTTTTATTTATTTTTGCATTTGATAACCGGGTTAGTCTGACTGGGCCCAGAGAGCCCTTTTTCAGCAGAGACCTGAGGAGAAAAGCTCCAGGAAAGTAATTAAAAAAATTAAGAAAAAAAACTAACAATGGAAGTTGTAAGATACCTAACAGTACAGAAACACAGAAACAGAAGCATACAACATGAATATTTACTAGGCAAAAGTAAAGTATTTTGAGAATGCAGTAGCTATATGTTTGAGAAAGATGATTAACATTAACTCATTTACAAGGAATGTAGCAGTGCCTAAAATAAAAAAATATATAATATACAATTCAGAGTAACATCATGACATAGTACAACAAAGATGCATTTAATAGCATAGGTACTAAGTGCAGAGACAGTAATATATGCAGACAGTTTAGGCAGATACCAGGCAGATATCTTAAGTGAGAGAATTTATTAGGTTATTTTTACCTGAAACTCTAGGAATTTTTGTTAGTAAACTCAATTTAAATCAGTGTAATACATTTAGAGTAACAAACTGTTTGATTCATTTGTAACAAGCAAGCAGTTTTGAAGCACCATCAAACAGAAAACAGGAGAATCCTTACATATTCCATGTGTAAGGGAAGCACTAGGTTCGTAAATCTATTTTGACCCTCTGTAATCCTCTAGACAGCATGCAGAAATGAAACTGAAATGAAACTGTTTTATGTTGTGCTGCTGTCATTTGCTGTCTGGCACCGTCAACTATTAGTGTATAGCACCAGAGGTGCTGCTAATGGCACTTAGGAGTAATTAATGCTGCATTGGCACTGGGCTACATTGTTTTTTAAACTGATATTGGAGCATAATCCCGGTGTTCCATGCACTACAAAACAATTCTTATCCTTTGGTGAATTTTAGAGACTATAAATTTGATTTGAAGAGCAGACTTCAGGTCCTAATCTATGATGGTATCTAAGACCTTAGTGGAGTCTAGGACACCAATGCAATGCCACTATCATTAGATGGGCATCATTAAACCTGCATCGGTACTGCAAAGGTATCTTTCTGAAATGAAATGTATGGAGTTTGTCTTATGGAAACTTCAGCAAAGACCTGAAGAACTTGGTCATTTTTGGTTTATCATCAATGTTGTTTTGTGAGGAACTCCTGGCATCTATCTGTCTTTTTACTGGTAAAGCAAATTAAACTAGAATCTTCTGCTTAACCGACTATTTTGGATTCAGCACTGTGTTTCTTCACATAAAAAAAAAAAAAAAAAAAAACAAGGGCCAGGTCTGTGATTCCTTTCCAGCCATGACTTGGGCCACAAGGGCAAGAGTACATCCCATATAGATATATAGTCAGAGTACATCCCATATAGATATATAGTCAGAACAGTGGCAACTGGTGACTTCAAATCAAAGGGGGGCTGCAGGAGATAGCTGAATGGGTGGGGTCAATGGGAAGGGGTGCAGATAACTAGAAAGGGGAGGAGCTATGCTCAAAACCACAAAAACTAAACTTTAATTAAATATGCTGCCCTGGGTGCCAAACCCTCATTATGAGAGTCCAGTGAAGACAAATAAAGTGTAAAAGAATAAAAATATTTCAATGCATTGGCTGCTTGACAACTTACTTAATATCTAGATGGAAACAAAAAGGTTGTGAGGCATGAAAACATAAATTACATTTTAAATACATTACTGGAATGCCAGTCAAAATCAAGTATAAAAAACAAGCATCACTCAACTCAAACCACTTCTCCTTGCACTGCATTATAATTTATATTCAGCTTTATTAAAGTACCAAGAAACATGCTGAAAGTAGCAATCTATGTGATGCCCCCACTTGTATAAATGTTTCTTATCCAAAAAAGACCTGCTGCCTGACATCTACTTGTTTCATGGGAAAACATGATCAAAGTAAAAAATGAAAAGCAAACAAGCTCAAGATACATTGTTTAAAGGATTACTGTACAGGTTATGGACCACACATGAATGGCATTCTGTTTAGTTTATGGGTAAAGCCCTCAGAGATCACTGGAAGTCTCCAACAAGTGTAATGAGTTTTTTAAAATAATGTAATCCTGTCCTTTATTACAAATACTGTCATATGCATTTCAATACCCAACGCTTATACATTATCTAATTAAGTATTCTCTGCATGGCAACAACAGAAAGGCTTCAATGTTGGCAATTCTTTAATAGTATGCTTATTAAAACTTACTTGCATGTTATGATCTCAGACAAGCTTACCAGATAGTCATTAAAGCATTGCTACTTAAAACACAGAGCAACAGGCACTTTGAGTAATAAGCATAAATCAACAGTACAAAAATATGACAGAAACCAGACCATTCTGCAAAATCAAGAACAGATAAAAAGCCACTGTAGTACTTGTGTCTACCTTGGATGGGGGGATACCCTGCACATTTACACTGCATGGGGGGATACCCTGCACATTTACACTGCACAACTGCTCCTTGCCTTACTTGGACACATCCAGAGTCACTACATGGGGGAGTGGGGTGCAACAAGTATGTCACAATTTTAAATGTCTCTGGCTGACTGATGGCCCTGACACATTTGTCATACCTCACCCTCAGAGCAAAGCCATACATAGAAGTGAGACAAAGGCCCAAAAATAAGGACAATTTTTAAATATTGCTCTTATAAACTTAGAAAGATAATAGAATAGTAGGTCTTGCATTAGTATGAATTTTCTGAAGGATATGAAATCTGAAACTCAAATGTCTCATTTTCTAACTTCAGTCTTTAATGATTTACCACTAGTTTGCCAAAAAAACAATTTTATGAAAAATGGACCAAAAATGTGATGCAAAAATATAAAATAGCCATACAATACAGCTGGGAACCTGTCAAAGAAGGGACACTTTTTTAATAATAGTACTGCTAACTTGAGCAGCTGACAAAATAAAATAATCTACATGCATTTCTGAAATAAAAGTAATCTATAACTCTGATTATTACAGTTATTTCTAAATTTTAAACCCTCCATGTTTTCTTCCAAAATTGCTATTTTGCGGAGGGATTATTAGGGGAAGAGCAGCATTTTGAGCCAAATTTGGGGACAGTTGAGAGGTTTGGCTATGCCTAATTCTATAAAGCAATTTATTTGCATGTACCTCTCAACCTGTTAATGCAATAAATCTGGACAAAGCCAAATATATTGAGGGAAGATAAACAGTACTAAAAATTGCTCTTGTATAAACGGAGACAGTTGATAGAACAGGTCTTACTTCAGCATGCATTTTTCTGAAGGTTATGAAGTCTGAAACTCAGTGTCATTTAGTGACTTAATTCCTAAATGATTTTCCAGAAAACCAGAAATATTATGAGGAACAAACCAAAAATAAGAAGCAAAAATCTATTCATTCTGTGAAAATCTGGAGTGTTGGGAGGTATAGTTCAGCTGAGGCTGTCTTTGAGTTTGTCGCCCTTCCCCCTCACAAAATCATGGTTGAATGGAGCCCTCCCCCCTACAGCCATTCCAATGATCCATTACTTGGCTATTTCACTCCATTTACCATAAACACTAATGTGCGTACTGCTTTACTTCTATGATGAGCTGGATTTCATTTGAAAGTTTTATTTTGCATTTTACAGCACAAACACTAAGACATCTGCTAAACAAAGCAATGTAGTCTCACAATGAAAACAGGCTTAGCATTAAAAACTTCTCTGCCCTTGAAATGCACATTCAATGAAACAGCATTGAAACCCACATTCAAAGAAAATACATTTTGCCAGTGGCAGATAAAGATTAACTTTGGGCTGTTTTCAAATCATAGGCCCCTTGCACATGAAACATACATGTGCTCTTTGATACACCTTTCTGATTCTACTAAATTGTATCCCTTGTACAATACAGTACAGTTGTTACACGGCATTTTAAATTTATTGCTTTGAACATTTTTCCAGTAAACAATGAAACAAAATGCATGCACCAATGACAAAACTACCCAATTCAGAACATTTCCATCATAAAAGTCTACTCAACCTTCTACAGTCCACCAGTATCAGTAAATATGCACAATTTCTAAAGTAGTAAAAGTCATCTAAATAATTCCACATTAAAGAAATCTGTAACAATGAAGAGGTTGCTGCTAGCAACCAACTATATATGTCACTGTTTATTCATCTACAAATAAAGTGCCTGTTGCCCTTGAGGAATAAATTGCCTATGTTGCATGCATTAAAAAAAAATAAGCTAGTAATATCGCAATAAGGACAGATTGGCAAACTGATAACAGGTTCATAGTTACTAGTCTAGGTATCTTTGCCAAAAAGGGCTGCAGCATCCACCCACTTTACAACACAGTACAGTATCAGCAATACATCTATCTACTCTGGGAGTAGAACCCACAGCCTTCTGCATTAAAAGCAAGTACACTACCTGTTGTGCTATTAATGCAAGCAGACTCAGAATAAGCAGCACTAAAGTTTTGTTCCCCTGTAGCTCTTAGCTCCTTGTAAAATCTACTCGACACGCAGTTGAATCTCTGAACTTTGCAAAACAAGAAATCTGGAAAAAGCCGAAATTTATTGGTGGGGGGGGGGGAGACAACCAGGGACACATTTTAAACATTGCTTATATAATGTTGGAAAGTTGCTAGAATAAAATGCTGTGTTACCACCATACATTTCACTGCCACGTCTTTAATGCAGGGGACCCTGTGCAAAACAGTCAGAGAAACATACCACTATGCCAAATCAGCTGTTTTGTAAAAGAAAGGAAGACAAACTTAAATGTCTACCATTTAGTCAATTCAGTTCTCAGCATAGCTGTCAACCTCTTGGCACAAAACACCTGAACAAAGCCAATAATGGGAGGAATACAGCCCCCACACATATTCAGTGAATTCAGTTCTCACTATAGCTCTCAACCTCTTAGCAAAAACATGTGGACAAATCCAGTAATGGGGGGGATACAGCCCCCAAACATTCAATGAATACAGTTCTCACCATAGATAACTCTCAAGCACAAATACTTGGACAAAGCCAATAATGGGGGAATACAGTCCCAAAAATAGGGACACATTTCAAATATCCATGTTATAAACTTAGACAACTGCTAGAACAATTTTGTGTTACCATGTACTTTCTGAAGAATATGAAGTCTGAAATTCAAATGCCTGTTATTTTTTAAATATTTAACCAGTAAATTAGTCTGACTTGGAACAAAAGAATTTTCAGCAGAGCAGAGAGAAATGCAAATCTCATCTTTGCAAGATGAGAACATGCAGACACCACACAGAAGGCACCCCAGCCAAGAATCAAACCAGAGAACCTGTAGCTGTTAGGCAACAATGCTACCAGTGCACCACTACAGTACAGACTTTGCAAGGAAAAATGTAGATACAGAAACCACAGATTCTATGAGGAACAGAACAAATATAAGGCAAAAATCTGCAAGTTTTTTTTTTTTTTTTAGAAATGATAGTGGATAGGGAATTCAGGTCCTTGCCACCTGCATCCAAGGTACAGGGTTCAAGCCTGAGTATCTCTAACCACCAGTATACAGTAACTGGGGCATTTCACATACACACACCTACCTGATGTATGTCTCACCCAGTGACCTGAAGTAATCCAAGCAGCAAAACCATCCAGCGACCAAATGCCTAAATCCAGCCGAAGTATCCAAGCAGCAAATCTTGAGCAATCCAGTGACCTGAAGCAACAAAAACCACCTGTGATATGGAGCATAGTTTTATTCAAACTAGATAGCCTAGTATGAACCTATGAACCTATGAACCTAAGCAATCCAAGCAGCAAAACCATCCAGTGACCTGAAGCAGCAAAAACCACCTGTGACACGGAGCAATCCAGCCAGCGACCAAAACCTGCTACACCTACCTCCTGAATGAGCCTGTGCAATGAAAGTCCTGTGAGAGCAGCTCACCTCTCTCAGTCCTGATTGGATCCGCCTGCAGCTGAAACAGTCCGGACCTCCTCTTCTGTGCAGTTGTCCCCGGACTGATTCCTCGGTGCATTTGCAGCAATTATTGCTAGGTACCTGTCTATCTCTATCCGGACTGCTGATAAAGGCAGTCTGGATTCATGCTTTTTTTTTTCTGTTTGTTTTTTAGCTTTAAAGATTTTTCTTTTTTTTCCTAGGTGGGAGGGCTGCAGTCTGGCAGTCTGATACCATGATACATCCCATATAGATATATAGTCAGAGTACATCCCATATAGATATATAGTCAGAGAACATCCTATGTAGATATATAGTCAGTCAAACAACAATTTTGTTAAGGAAGAAGGAACATTTTACCTAGCAGAGACCCATACAGTATGAGGAGAACATGCAAGCTGTGCATAGTAAGTGACCTGAGGTTGGGATTAAGCCTCAGAATGTTTGACACGCTAGCCATATACTAACATCTGAAACAAGTTGGACAGCTGAAGCATCTTTCTGGGCACCTTAAAGTTCCCACACCAATACTACTACCTTCATCAGGTAACCGTGAAGGCAGCGGCTAAAAGGCTGCCACCTTTTATCAGTGTTGCTCACTGGCTATGGTTTAGTAGCAAATGATGATGAAATGATAAGTGCATGGACATGCCATGACATGAAATGCACTCCCTCTGGCACACATACACACATGCACACACATGCACACAAACGCACACACATGCACACACCCAGACACACACACACACACACACACACACACACACACACACATTACAGTTATTTACTTAGTATAAGGTAGTTACATAAATGACCTTATATGCATAAAAGCGGAAGTGTGCACACACCGGATTAAAGTGTGACACATGCACAAGTGAGCACATACATGCACACATATGCATGCACATATGACCTTTTGTGGACAAAAATGAATGCACATATACCACACAGACAAGCTGAACTATAGCAAATGCACAAGTGAGCCCACTTACACACACACACACACACACACACACACACACACACACACACACACACACACACACACACACACACACACACACACACACACACACACATGCATGTGCACACACGCACACACATCACACATATGCACACGCACACACATACACACGCACACACCACACAGACATGCTGATCTGGTAACACATGCATGCACACCCACACCCACATATGCACACACACACACACACACACACACACACACACACACACACACTGCACAGACATGCACACACATACACACACACCACACAGACATGCTGATCTGGTAACACATGCATGCACACCCACACCCACATACACACACACACACACACACACACACACACACACACACACACACACACACACACACACACACACATTACAGTTATTTACTTAGTATAAGGTAGTTACATAAATGACCTTGTATGCACAAAAGCGAAAGTGTGCACACACCGGATGGACATGCTAAAGTGTGACACATGCACGAGTGAGCACATACATGCACACGTGCATGCACGCATGACCTTTTGTAGGCAGAAATGAATGCACACATACAACACAGACAAGTTGAACTATAGCACATGCACAAGTGAGCCCACTTACACACACACACACACACACACACACACACACACACACACACACACACACACACACACACACACACACACACACACACACCACAGACATGCTGATCTGGTAACACATGCATGCACACCCACACCCACATGTATACACACACACACACACACACACACACACACACACACACACACACACACACACACACACACACACACACACACAGACAAGCACACACATTACAGTTATTTACTTAGTATAAGGTAGTTCATGTCACAGTTATTTGAGTTTCTCATTGTGACAGCTGCTCATACCTCTCAACCTCTTACAGCAAGAAATCTGGACAAAGGCATAAATAAAAGTGGGACAAAAACCCAAAAATAGGGACAATTTTTAAATACTGCTCTTAAAAACTTAGAAAGTTGATAGAATAATAGGTTTTGCATTAGCATGAATTTTCTGAAGGGTATAAAGTCTGAAACTCAAATGTCTGTCATTATTTTCTAACTTCAATATTTAATTATTTGCCACTAATATGCCAGATAAACACAATTTTATGAGAAACAGACCAAAAATATGGGACAGAAATCTGGACATTCTGTGAAAATCTGTACAGTTGACAAGTATGCAGCTGATCATGTGTTGCTGTGCATTGTGTATAGGAGTGACACGCTGGTGCTGAAAGTGTGTTGTATTTCAACTTCTCCACATTAATAGTCTCCCAGAAAAAGACGCAGCAGATTTTCTTTGCCTTTCACTGATCACTCTCTTTGATGTAGAGTGATGTCAGAGTAAAAAAAATAAAATAAAGGGAATATGAAGAGATAAGAGTATCACATGAAAAGAAAAAAAATTGAATTTTTTTCCTTCTTAATGTATTTTCTCATAAAATTATCAGATTGTGTTTTTTTTAGTTCTTGTGTACTCCTTTTGTCACTAACAAACAGTATGCCTCAGACAGTTGTGATGCAAAATTAAGTAGTTTTGAGGACCCAGGGTGGCTTACACACAAACTTCCCATGAACCTGAGTGTCCATCTTTCAGTACCATGGCATTAGACTGATGAGAGAGTCCTGATGTAGAGGGTCACGTGTTTTAGTATCTTTTTATGAACTCATTTTGGACTGAGTGGATATATTGCTACTGACCAGGATGGTCAGGTTACTACTGAACGTAAACTGACCAGGGTGCAAAGGTTGCTACTAATGGTTTCCGACAAACTCAGTGAACTATCTCTGTGCAACACAGTATCTATTATATATGCATGCTTATAGTGCAACACAGTGTCTATTATATATGCATGCTTATAATGCAACACAGTATCTATTATATATGCATGCTTATAGTGCAACACAGTATCTATTATATATGCATGCTTATAGTGCAACACAGTATCTATTATATATGCATGCTTATAGTGCAACACAGTATCTATTATATATGCATGCTTATAGTGCAACACAGTGTCTATTATATATGCATGCTTATAGTGCAACACAGTATCTATTATATATGCATGTTTATAGTGCAATACAGTATCTATTATATATGCATGCTTATAGTGCAACACAGTATCTATTATATATGCATGCTTATAGTGCAACACAGTATCTATTATATATGCATGCTTATAGTGCAACACAGTATCTATTATATATGCATGCTTATAGTGCAACACAGTATCTATTATATATGCATGCTTATAGTGCAACACAGTATCTATTATATATGCATGCTTATAGTGCAACACAGTATCTATTATATATGCATGCTTATAGTGCAACACAGTATCTATTATATATGCATGCTTATAGTGCAACACAGTATCTATTATATATGCATGCTTATAGTGCAACACAGTATCTATTATATATGCATGCTTATAGTGCAACACAGTATCTATTATATATGCATACTTATAGTGCAACACAGTATCTATTATATATGCATGCTTATAGTGCAACACAGTATCTATTATATATGCATGCTTATATTGTGCATTGACTCCATTCACACCTCCTGGCATCATGTAGTCCACCTACAAACCACTCAAGAAGACCATAAATATTCCCACTTCCTTAATGATAGTAAAAGATAGCCCACAGCAAGGTGCATTTGATTAACATGCATTTTTACATGAGCAGTTGCTTGCATGTCAACTTGAATCCATGTGCCTCCAATAAATGTGCTTTGCCATTTGTAGAAATGAGGTACTGGCTAGCTGGTAACAGAGTTTTTTGGCCATACAACATTTTTATTTATTTATTTGACATTTGTTTACTGCGGTGGCCTGACTAGGTCTACAGAACCTGTTTACAGCAGAGGCCCAGGGAGAAAAGCTCCACATGCAGTATAGTACAAATACAGTAAAATCCAATACAATAAAAATGACATTAGAAATACTATACAACATTAATAGTCACTCTCACCACACATGATGTAGTGTCCAAAAATAATACGTAGGTAGTGCAATGTGTGACATTGATTGCTATTGTACATGAAAGAATAGAATGTTAGTTTCAGATAAGAAAACAATAGACAGAAAGTTAATGATGCAGATAGATAGTGAGAGAGTTAAAATGAATAGAAGCAATACAGCCCGAGCAGTAGCTTAAGGATATGGTATAGAAACAGAATAGGAGTTAAAAGAGCCTTGGAATGTTGCAGACTGTGAAGGATTGAAATGTGATGGAAGATGAGGATGGGACTAGTGTGGAAGAAGAGCTGAGCATTAGGCAAGCTTTATGTAGGAGCAGACTCGTGCATTTTTGAGATGATTTTTAAAGAGGATTTGAAATGGATTAGGCCAGGCATAGACCTGGTAGCTAGAGGTAGTGAATTCCAAAATATAGAGACAAAGTATGAATACAGCGAGTGACCTGATTTTCTTGTGGATTTTGAGATAGCTAAGAGATTTTTAACTTCTGATCATAGGGATCGATTTGGTGTGTAAGGTGTGACTATATTGGCTAGTGCAGGGCAGGGAGTAGGCTTTTAAAAATAAGCCCACTAATAATAACATGCACTCAATCCATCTGTCAAGGTCAAACCATATATAGCCATAGTCTGCTTCAATATTTCATTTTCCTTGTTGCAATTTTATTGGAGTGGTGCCCGTACCATTACGATAGCACCATGCAGGCACCTAAAATACCCATATCATGCACAGTACTGGACATATGCCCAAACAGTGCACTCCAGGAAGAGAAAGAAAGACTTTCTATGGCCTTTGTCACACAACCCAATCAGTCTCATAGGATCATGGGAGGTAACTAGGCTATTGGCAATAAGGCATAGAGAAGCGTAGCCATTGCCTTGTTCCCTCATGGACCTAGATATATAGTCTATGTTTGTGAGCAAATCTAAGATCAGCCCTGGCTGCCCCTGTCTAAGAGGAGCATAGGCAAAACCCATGGTGTAAATTTATGGTTTCCCATCCCATTGTTCAGGCTATGTTTAAATAGGGTCATGGAGGAGATCTGTTTTACATGAATTAGGAGTTTGTTCCAGCTTATCTCCAACTTCTCCTCCAGTAAATTTTTTTTTTTCAGTGCACACATTGACTCCATTATTCATGGAAAGCATATCCAAAGCTCACACACTGGACAGGGACACTCCCCAGACCTAAATTCTCTGCATTGTATAGCTAACTTACCCCAAATAAAATCTGCTTTCTACTTACAACTCATAAAAAAGGATATTGATGAAATTCTGACCCTGTTTACCAATGACAGCCTAGTTCCTTGGTCTCTAAAGCTGGTTACCTATAGTTCCTTTTCAAGAAAAACAGTGTCTATGAGAAAATGAGGTTCTTTCTCTATGAAAATGTATTATTGGTGCACACAATGTAGATGGGCTTTCTAATGACATTAACAATATAAAACCAGTTCCTTTATGATACCCAAAATCCAGTTACTGCAGCTTGTTAAATCCTCTTTGAAGTACAATGTGGCTTTTAGTCAAACCACTGGGCAGATACTGCCCTCCTGAATGATGTTGAATGGCTGCATTCTTGAATGACTCAGTAATGCTACCAAAACCTTATTTCTTGATTTATTTTAGATGTTGAACATTTTCATCTTCCAACCTACTGCTGAACTAGCCTGTTAATCTGAGTCTTTCTCAAAACACACTTCAGCACTTCACAAGCTTTACAGCTCACTGGACTGAAGGGGTAGATGGAAGTGTTGTACCTCCTCCACTATGACACTTCCTTATTGTATTCTTCAAAGGCATATCATTGTCTCCTTGTTTTTTTATGTGAAGAAACACAGTGCTGAATCCAAAATAGTTAAGCAGATGATTCCAATTTAATTTTCTCTGCCAGCGATAAGGCAGAGAGATGTCAGCTGTTCCTCACAAAACAACATTGATGATAAACCAAAAATGTCCAAGTTCCTCATGTCTTTGCTGAATTTGCCAAAAGACAAACTCCATAATATTCAGTTGAGAAAGATACCTTTGCAGTACTGATGCAAGTTTAATGATGCCCATCTAATGATAGTGGTATTGGTGTCCTAGACTCCACTAAGGTCTTAGATCTTATCATAGGTTTGGATCTGAAGTCTGCTCTTCAAATCAAATCCATAGTCTCTAAAATTCACCAAAGGATAATAATTATTTTGCAGTGAATGGAACACCAGGATTATGTTCCAATATCCATTAAAAAAACAACCTAGCAAGCATTTGATATATTAAATTCGGATTATCTCTTTAAAGTATTAGACCTTTATGAATTCCCCACCACCTTTATTTCATTGATAAAAATATATATATAAAGATAATCTTGCATATGTAAAACTTGGACCATTTACTTCAGAAGCTATAGCAATAACTAAAGGCACAAAACAGGGTTGTACAGTGTCACCTATTTTATTTGCTTTAGCTATGAAATTATTTGCATTTTCTGTATGTTGTAACTGAAAAATAAAAGGCACAGATATTTATGATCAATTTATCTCCAAAAGTATGTTATATGCAGACGATGTACTTCATACCTTATCCGATTCAAAAGATTCCCTAAAAGAATTAGACATGCAAGTTGAGAAATTCTGTTCAATCTCAGGTCTACACTTTAATAAAACAAAATCTAATTATATGATATTGAACAAAAGAAATGACTTAATGTCAAATGCTAATCATATAATTGGTAAACAAGTATCCACTATAAATCACTTAGGAATCACTCTATGTGAAAACCTAGAAAAAAACTTAACTACACACTATGAAAATATCATAACCATCATAAAAGCACTTACAGCAAAATGGAATAAAATATACCTGAAATTTGAGGATAGATTACACCTACTAAAAATTATACTACTTCCAAAAATATTATATATAGCTCAAGCTATTCCTATGTCACCAAACAAACAAACTCTAAAAGAAATAAACACAATACTGTTAAAATTCCTGTGGTATCATAATAGAAACAGAATAGCTTATAGGTATCATATCAGACCTTGGGAAAAAGGAGGGATTAATTTCCCCCAATATAGAGACATACATCAAAGCCTCTACTTTCAGAACAATTATAAACTGGATAGATCCAAGTTACTCTTCCAGTTGGAAAACTCTTCATGCTACTATATTTTCAAATGAAAAGAACATAACCAAAAATATCATGCTGAATGATCAAAATAATAAGCTATGACATATTCTATGTGTTAATATACAATATAATATATCAAAACGTACCAATCTAAACTATATAAACTATATTTATAACTCCTTTGGACGATTTTTTAACATCAATGCATATTTAAGATTATGAATAGAATTATTAATTCTATTCAATCTCACAAAAAGTTTCATTAACAAGATGCATAAAAATATTTTTACCTATTGGGAAACAAAAAAATTTATATGTTGGCAACATTGTATAAACAATCAGAAAGTACTAGATACTCAACATAAATTAAATACATATGACATTTCAGCTAATGACGGTTAATACTTCAAAGTGTAATATCACATGCGCAAGATCTATGCATATTCATTAATAATTCCTTTTTTTTAAAATAAGACCCAAACTAACAAAACTCATGTTAGACATATATAATAACTACAACTGGACAAATATAACTTCAAAATTATACAAAATCTTAATGAACTATAAAGTTACAACTCATCAAAACTATTGGAAATTCATCCCTAATGGGCATACAATAAGTTTATTAATGAAAAGTAAAACCAACTTATTATATTACATTAAATTAACTTCCAATTCACAATTTTGGAAGATCTACATATGGAAATTCTTGCATAGATCATTTCTTACCCCCAATAAATTAGGCATATTTAATTCTAGCATAGAGGTCACATGCTGGAGATGTCTACAAAAATGTGAAGCAAATTAGATACATATGTTATGCGATTATACAAAAATCAAAAAATACTGGGAAGAAATTAATAAAACAGATACATTTGTATTAACAAAATGTTAATCCTGTTAAATGTTAATGAAAAAATAGAAATAAACAATAATGATCTATATCTACTATTAACTTCAGTAGCAGTAGCAAGGAAATGCATTACAAGAAAATGGAAATCATCAGAACCAACAACTGAATAATTTTTGAGTCTATTAAAAGGAACAGCTTTGATGGAAATCAAGTTCAAGGAACTGATAATTGCTCTTAAAGTTTGGAATAACAATCCATGGAAGAAGTTATATCTCTCATCGAGACTTTATCAGATGATACTTGAATGTAAGGGAAAGAAAGGAAACAAAAAAGAGGGAAATACTTGTCTTTGTGCTACTTAAATATTTACACAGATTGTCTCTTGTAATTTCTATCTAAACTATTCAGGCCTAGCGTAAATATTGTACATAGTTTATTTCAATATGTTTACTTAGATATATGTAATTATATTATTCTTATAAGGAAAAAAATAATAAAATCTTTTGAACAGAAAAAAAAAAACAACCTAGCCCAGTGCTACTGCAGTACTAATCATTCCTAAGTGCCGTTCAGAGCACCTCTGGTGCTATGCACTAATAGCGGACAGTGCCAGCCAGCAAACAGCAGAACATAAAACAGCTTCATTTCAGTTTCATTTCTGCATGCTGTCTAGAGGATTACAGATGGTCAAAATGGATTTATGAATCTAGTGTTTCCCTTACACATGGAATATGTAAGGATTCTCCTGTTGTCCATTTAATGGTGCTTCAAAACTGCTTTAGTAGCTTTGAAAGCCAGAACAACACTTTGCATTTTTTTCAGTTACTAATAGTCATGGAGCAGATACATCTACATGCACTGCAAAGAATTATGATCTGGTCTTGGACCATAACCCTATATTAACTGTTGTCGACATGAATGCCAAGATTCATCTCTGTCTCTCATGCTTTGCTCTCGAGGTGAATTTATTAGCATCCATGTCTCAGACCCATAATAAGCAGGCTATGATTGGTCTTATGTGGTGCGTACTATACAGTTATTGTTCTTTGGTGAATACTATACAGTAATTGTTCTGTTGTGCATACTTTAATAGTTAGTGTTCTGTGGTGCGTACTATACCATTATTGTTCTGTGGTGGATACTATACAGTTATTGAAATGTGGTACATACTATACAGTTATTGTTCTGTTGTGTATACTATACAGTTATTGTTCTGTGGTGTGTACTATACAGTTATTGTTCTGTGGTGGATACTATACAGTTATTATACTGTGGTACGTACTATACAGTTATTGCTCTGTGGTCCATACTATACAGCTATGCTTCTGTGGTGCGTATATACAGTTATAGTTTTGTGGTACATGCTGTACAGTTATTGTTCTGTGGTGTGTACTATACAGTTATTGTTCTGTGGTGGATACTATACAGTTATTATACTGTGGTACGTACTATACAGTTATTGCTCTGTGGTGCATACTATACAGCTATGCTTCTGTGGTGCATATATACAGTTATTGTTTTGTGGTACATACTATACAGTTATTATACTGTGGTACGTACTATACAGTTATTGCTCTGTGGTGCATATATACAGTTATTGTTTTGTGGTACATACTATACAGTTATTATACTGTGGTACGTACTATACAGTTATTGTTCTGTGGTACATACTATACAGTTATTGTTCAGTAGTGCATACTATACAGTTATTGTTCTGTGGTACATGCTGTACAGTTATTGTTTTGTGGTACATACTATACAGTTATTGTTCAGTAGTACATACTATACAGTTATTGTTCTGTGGTACATGCTGTACAGTTATTGTTTTGTGGTACATACTATACAGTTATTGTTCAGTAGTGCATACTATACAGTTATTGTTCTGTGGTACATGCTGTACAGTTATTGTTTTGTGGTACATACTATACAGTTATTGTTCTGTGGTACATGCTGTACAGTTATTGTTTTGTGGTACATACTATACAGTTATTGTTCTGTGGTACATACTATACAGTTATTGTTCAGTAGTGCATACTATACAGTTATTGTTCTGTGGTACATGCTGTACAGTTATTGTTTTGTGGTACATACTATACAGTTATTGTTCAGTAGTGCATACTATACAGTTATTGTTCTGTGGTACATGCTGTACAGTTATTATTTTGTGGTACATACTATACAGTTATTGTTCAGTAGTGCATACTATGCAGTTATTTGACTTCTTCGAATCAGTCTCCAGAACCGTGAATGAGGGTATGGTGGTTCACACAGCCTACTTGGACCTCGCCAAGGCTTTCGACACTATCCACCACTCTGGAATCATAGATAAACTTACTAAGCTGGGTATTAATCCCTATGTCACTTGATGAGTTGCAGACTGGCTTACTGACAGAACACACACTGTAAAAGCAGCCCACTCCAAATCCAGCTCCAGACAGTGACAAGTGGTGTACCGCAGGGTTCTGTCCTGGGACCACTCTTGTTTGGCATCTACTTCTCTGAAGTACAGGCCAACACTAAGGGACTCTGGCTTACAAAGTTCGCAGATGACTGCAAGCTGGGAGCCACTATTGTATCCCCAAATGATGTGGATATACTACAAAAGGGCCTTACTGAAACAGATGCCTGTTGCCAGAGTCATGGGCTCAAGTTAATGCCAAAAAATGTATAGTTGTCCCCTTTAGGAAAAAACATGTACCTGTGAACTACCACATAGGTGGCAGTACAGTAAACACTGAAAATGTGATAAGAGGCCTAGGGACACAGGTGGACAGTGGTCTCACCTTTGATAACCACATAATCACAACAGTTAGAAAATCCTTCTACATGGAACACCTCATCACTAAGGGCTTTTCATCAGGAAAAAGGAGGTCATTCTCCCTCTGTACACATCCCTCATTAGACCCATTATAGAATACAATGCCCCATTTGGTATGTACCTCACAAGACATCTGTAATAACTAGAAAGGCCACAGAAATACATCACAAAAAGAATCACAGGCCTAAAGCAGATGCCTTATGCTGACCGTCTAAAGAAACTTCAGCTATACTTAGAGGCGATCTCTGCCTAACGTACAAGGCCATGTCAAACCCAGAGTTGTTGGACATGCTACACTTAAAGAAATCCAAATCCCTCCAAGCCACATGCTCCAGGGATCTTAATCTTGAAATCATAATGAATAGAACATGCTTGAGGGATAGGTTCCTGACCCAGAGACTCCCCATACTCTGGAATAGGCTGCCCATACATGTCAGACAGATCACCTAATTTGCCCTCTCCAACACGAACCTTGGTGATTGGATGGGAGACAGGAAATTCACCCCAGGGATCACATCAGTAGCCCTGCTAGACAGGGGTCCAGGAAAGTAATATTTGTGGGACGCAATAGCCAGGGGAATCATTATGGTTATGCCTGTATAGGCCCTTGGGCCGATAGCCCAGTACCTACCTATGAACCTATGAACCTATTGTTCAGTGGTGCTTGCTATACAGTTATTGTTCTGTGGTACGCACTATACAGCTATTGCTCTGTGGTACATACTATACAGTTATTGTTCTGTGGTGTGTACTATACAGTTATTGTTCTGTGGTGCATATTATACAGTTATTATTCTGTGGTGCATACTATACAGTTATTGTTCTATGGTGCATACTATACAGTTATTGTTCTGTGGTGGATACTAAACAGTTATTGTTCTGTGGTGCATACCGTACAGTCATTGTTCTGTAGTACCTACTATACAGTCATTGTTCTGTGGTGCGTTCTGTACAGTCATTGTTCTGTGGTGTGTACTATACAGTTGTTCTGTGGTACATACTATACAATTATTCTTCTGCGGTGCGTACTATACAGTTATTCTTCTATGGTGAATGCTATACAATTATTCACTTTTTTATTTACCCTTCTATGCTGATGCCATGTTTTCACAAATTTATATGCTACTAGACCACACAAACTGGACAGGCATGTAATAAAGTATTTTATTTTGCTGTAGGTCTTCACTGCAAACCTAATTTTTACAAGTCACTGCACTCTGTCCAATACAAGTATAACATTAGCATGGTAGAGCTAAAGCCTGGACACAGACTTCCCTACTTTCTATATTGTTATGCTCTAAGCAAAATACCTTGATTGTTATAGTCTCTCCTGGTCCTTAAAAGCCTTACATACATGCATCCTCTGCAGGTGACCTCTGGCAAGTGCTGCCTGTCCCATACCGAGAGTACTACCTATGTAGGGAGCTTGTATGTGCCATGTTTCCTGCACTAAGATTGGACTTCGAGTGAAAGACAACGCTGACAAGCCATTCAATTTCTTACTCACTAGTGTAATTAAATTTCACTGCTTAAATTAAACAGCTAAGGACCACTGCAGGCAGAAAGTGAAATATTATCTTTCTCTCTCTCTCTCTCTCTATATATATATATATATATATATATATATATATATATTTTTTTTTTTTTTCTTATTCTTGCCATTAAGTCCTACAAGATCCAATCCTGACAGCAGCACGACAACTTATTGTTAATTTAATTGTTTTATTTTTTACACTATACTCCCACAAGGGGCAGTCATTCTGATATGATTTTGTTTTCTTGGAAATCTACTTTACCCATAATGCACCAAGAGGACACAGCTGATGTAATTACAATGCTCTAGTCTGTCTTTTCAGATCTCACTCCCATTCCCTTTGAATGGAAGATGTGAGTAATTTTGTCAAGTTTAAGAATCCAAATAGGCAAAATTGAAGTGTATTAACCCAACAGATGCACAGTATCAAGCCCCGCGCAAACCCCGCCTGCGAACATTTTGACTGCACCACCCACTGTTTGATTGAAAGATGCCACCAAAACACTAGGTAATATAGACCTACAAACAGATTAGCAAAATTATAAAGAAAATACAGAAAACATACATATATACGTATAGCAGTAATTATATGCTTATTGCAAAATACTTGTGTACTGTTTGAATTTTGTATCTGTTTTGGCAGATCTTCCAACTACAGTATGTTGTAAGTTAGCAGCCACCCTCCCCCGAAAGTAATGATCGTGATTTTTAACAATGTATTTTTTGGTTTTGCGTCGAGTAACCTGTTTACACATTTGATGTTGGCTGGCAGGTTGACGGGAGAATGGATTTCATGTCTCAGATTGTGTGTGTAGTGTAGTTAAGTCATTTATGTGTGTTTGTTGATAGGAACTCTGTAATTTGTACTCCAAACCAGTGAAGGTTTCAGTTCCCTTGTTTAGTGTTATTTGCGAAGAGTTTTCGGGTGACTTAATGAGTAGTGATAATATGGGAGTCTGGTGATAGACAGTAGCTTCCAGGAGCATGCATCCCCTCTAGTTGATTTATTTTTAACAGACATGCTAGTAAAATATGACCAGAAGGAGAGTCTCCCACTTTTCTCCAACAGATGTATGATGTACAGACTGTTAAATCACTTGAATGACCCTAAATACAGAAAACATTATACGTATAACAGCAATTATATGTAATGTGAAAACATGTGTATAACCTTTCTACTACATGACATGGATTTACCGTTACATTAACACTGTGTGTCAATCACGGCACATTGCAGTTGTTAATCTCCACCCACCAGCATGTCAATCACGGCGGGCACACCCATTCTTGCGAGAACTCAGTGGTGGGTTAATACACTTCAATTTTGCCTCCAAATATGTGTTACCCCTTATAGGAAATGTCCTTACAAAAGGATGAAGAAGTATCTGACATAACATTGCCTTTTTAAAAAGTGATATTTTGTTTGTTTCAGATCATATCTTCCCTCTCCAAGCCAGCCAAAGGTTTACATTTCCTGGCTACGAATCTGAATTAATTAATGTGGTTGCTGTCTGTGATTATCAGTTTCATTCACCTTCATGTTATATGGTCCCAGGAAAGGGAAAGATTGCAGCGTAACAGCGTTGTATGACAGAACAAAGTCAACGAGTTGTGTTTCAGTACTGAACAGCTTTATGCCCTTAGTGCATGTAAAATAACAACAAAGACCTATAGGTACCTTATTGTAAGATTGCTGATGTAACAGGTGAAATGGTACAAGAACAGGAGAGACAAATTCCTAAAAGATGTACCATGTGATTTCAGCGATCCCTAACACAGTGTTCATTGAGGAAACTGAGAAAGACAGAAATGCCAGAGGGGAAAGAAACAACTAAGTTACAGTTTCTAATAAATGAAAATATGGTTTTCATTCTCTGTTAAAGAACTATGCTCTGGGGAAAAAATGTTACGGTTTGGGCACAGTTGTCCTTTAAATATGCTAGAAAGAGAGTTTTAAAACACAGTTTCTTTTGCTCATTTAAAAGTGTTTATAAAACATTTAAGTTGCTTTTCTAACACAGCTTTTATTGACTTTTAGCACCCTGGGCATTTTCCACTTTATTAGCAGCAGTTGTGGTGGTGCCAGTGACTTGAAATTATCACAAGCCTTGTCAAAACACAAGGTGTGAGAAACAGATATGTGAGGCTGTCTTTTCTGTGTTTGCGGCTTATCTAAAGAATAAGCATCCGTTCTTAGGCCACATTCAGATCAGCCATTAAAAGTAATTTGTTTTGAAGTAGAAATTCCCCGTGACATTACATGACACAGGACTCCTCAGCTGGCTTTTCATTTATCCTACCTTTACACTTTTACTTCAACAATCCATTTGTATTTAACATACATTCTTGTTGCATTTCTGATTCTTTTACACTTTTTCCTCTACCTCCTTTCCCATCTCATTTTATTTGCATTCTTTTTCTTTTTGTTCATGTCTCATTTGTCCTTATTTTTTCTCTCCTGCCTTATTTTTAGGTTCATAGGTTCATAGGTAGGTACTAGGCTATCTGCTCGAGGGCATTTATAAGCATAACCAGAGTGTGTCGACCCATTGATTAATTAACTGATCCTCTGTCAAGCAGAGCTAATGAAGTGTTCCCAGGGGTGCATTTTCTGTTACCCATCCACTCGTCAAGGTTTCTCTTGAAGAGCGTTAGTGAGGGGCTCTGCCAGATGTAATCTGGAATTTTGTTCGATAGCATGGGCAGTCTCTGTGACAGGAATCTATCCCTCCAGCATGTTTTATTTATTGTTGTGGTGAGGTTTAGATCACTAGAGTGCGTGGCTTGCAGTGACTTGGATTTCATTAGGTGGAGCACGTCCATCAATTCTGAGTTGGACAGAAGATATCACCTCTGAGTAAGCGATATCACCTCTGAGTAAGTGATATGCCACTGAGTACAAGCAGAGATTTTTCAGTTGGGCTGCATAGGACATATGTTTGAGACCAGTAATCCTCTTGGTGAGGTACTTTTGTGGACTTTCCAGCTGTTGGAAGTGTCTTGTAAGGTACATCCCAAATGGGGCACTGTTCTCTATGATGGGTCTAATGAGTGACGAGTAGAGGGGCACTATAACCTCTTTATTTCTAGATGCGAACCCTTTAGTAATTAGATGGGCCACATAGAAGGATTTCCTAATTACTTTGGCAATATGATTGTCAAAGGAGAGAGTACTATCTACCTGGGCCTCCAGATCTCTTATTACCTCTTCTGTATTAAGGGGGCTGCCACCTATGTGGCAATTCATGGGTGTTTTGTTTTTCCCAAACGGGATGACTATGCATTTTTTGGCATTTAGCTTGAGGCCATGACTTTGACACACCGGATGTCTGTCTCAGTAAGGCCCTTTTGGAGGATGTCCGTTTCAGCCGGAGAGTCACTTATGGCTCCCAGTTTGCAGTCATCGGCAAACTTGGTTAGCCATAGTCCTCCTGTGTTTGCCTGTACTTCTGAGAAGTATATGCTGAACAGCAGGGGTCCCAGGACCTTGCCTTGCAGGACACCACTTGTGACTGGTTTAGAGTCGGACCAGGAGCCCGCTATTCTTACCATGTGAGTTCTGTCTGTAAGCCAGTTGGCAACCCATCTCGTGATGTAGGGGTTTATGTTCAGGCTGGTGAGTTTTTCTGTAATACCCGAGTGGGGAATGGTGTCAAAAGCCTTGCCGAGGTCAAGGTAGGCTGTGTGAACCACCATTCCCTCTTCTCTGGCCTTGGTGACTATCTCGAAGAAGTCAGCCAGGTTTAGTAGGCATGATCTGCCCTTAACAAAGCTGATCTGGTTCAGGTTAAGTGTTTGGAGGTTCCTAATGCCTTTGTTAATGAGTTCCATGATGATGCGCTCCATAGCCTTGCAGACCAGGCTAGTCAGGCTTATGAGGTGATAGTTACCAGGGACAGTTGTGGCCCCTCCTTTGTGGAGAGGATAAACTGTTGCTGTGCACCATTCTGTGGGCACATAGCCTGTGGAGATGCTGAGGTTGAACAGCGTGTTTAGGTGGAGGGGGTAAGTTCGTTCTGTAGTTTGTGCAAGTCGCAGCCTGGGACACCATCTGGTCCCATTGATGCTGCATTTTTGGCTTTTGAAAGGGCTGTTTTCACCTGTGCATCTGTGATTTTTGGGACACTACACTTTTTCGGTATTGTTTTTGGCCCTTTTGGAGGTGAGAGGGGGGTGAAGTTTGCACTGAATCTATCTGCCAGGATGTTGGCAATATCAGTAGGTTCAGTATATTTTGTGCTATTTTGCACTAGTTCAGTGCATATCTGTGAGTTGCCACTTAGATTCTTAACATAGCTAAAGAAGGCTTTGTGGTTATCTTTTGAATCCTTGGCTATTTTTTTTTGAAGTTAGCCTTGGATGACTTCATGAGGGACCTCAGTTTCTTACTGATACTGATCAGGGATGTCTTTCCTTCTTGAGATTTGCTTTTTTTCTGAACTAGTTTCCTCCTTCTATTGTATAGCCTGTTTATTGCAGGGGTCCACCAAACTGGTTTCCTTCTCTTAGAGGAGTGAGTCTTGGTTTTGCTAGGGATGGCACAATCCAAGCATCTTTGTAGGTGCTCATAGAGTGCATTTGTAAAGGTTTCTGCATCTTGGGCAGCGTTATCCTTTAGCGTGGGGGCTGTGAAACTTACCACCTCTGTCTTAAGTAAGGTGAAGTTTGCTTTAGAAAAGTTTTTTACTGTGGTTTCCTTAGTTGGGGGTGGTGGTGGGGTGTGGACATCCAGAGTGATTAATTTATGGTCTGATCTAACCAGTGACGGGTTGACCTCTGTGGTGTGGAACACCTGTCACCCATGTTGGTGATGACCAGGTCCAGTATGTTTTCACCTCTGGTAGGGGAGTTTATCAGCTGATCCAGAACATTTGAGTTGATGAATTCCAGGAAGTGCTGGGCCTGGGAATTTGTACTTGAGTAGTTTTCCCAGTGAATGGTATTGTAATTGAAATTGCCCAATATCAAGGTGTTTGATAGGACCTTCATGTTTTCCAGTGTCTCCAGAAAGGTGGAGAGGTGGTCCTGGGTCATGGAGGGTGATCTGTAGCAGGCCACAATTTGCATTGCAGGTTTGCCCGATGTTAGTTGCACATGGATGATCTCAGAGGTATCATGCTGTGTCACTAAACTGGAGGTGTAGGTATCCTTGATGAATATGGATACACCCCCTCCTTTTGTGTTTCGGTCCGTGTTCTGTGGCCGAAACGTGTTGTATGAGTTGTAGCCCGGAAGTGCTGGGATGCTCTCTGGAGCCTGAAATTTTTATATTCCATCCCCTATATTCAATGACTCCTCCTCCTGTTGGCATGAGTCTTAGCTCTGCCCCCACACATATTTGCCCAGATGACTCAGTGACTCGCCATGAGTACCTGATTGCTCTACTCCCTCCTTGCACAGAAGGAAGGGTGAATGAACTGGGCCATGGTGAAGGTTCCCCAGTACCCCAGACCTGGAATGTTCTATGACCCTTATCAGGATAGGATGAGAGCACTGTTCATCGTTTCCTTTCCTGAGATGCTCACTATAGCACTCAAACCATGATGTGAATTAAACCAACCGACTGCAGGGCTAAAGTCCTCTGGGCCCCTCATTCTGTGGTACAGGATGTTTATCTCTAGTCCCCCCGATGACAGGCATGAGTCAGGTAGTAGGGAATGGGTCAGTCAGTATGTCAGATGGCTCTATCCTTGCCAACCCCAGTAGCTCCTAATCGTTTGGTAGCTCTTTAGAGTTCCACTAATTATACTGATAGTGATGAAATACATATGCTCTCCCCAGTACGGTGCATAAC
>NC_056733.1:1050505740-1050545740 GCF_019279795.1 Protopterus annectens
ACATATAGAGATGTACTTATGTAACACATTACCCACATGTGAGGTAAAGCTAAAGTATGTTAACTATACACATGATACAGTAATCATTTATTAGTGTGCACACTTACATACATCCAAGTACTCTGTTGTTTCATATATAACAACATACAGTTGTGTTACGGTTGAAAATATGTAACTAATGTGCATATTCGTAGCACACAGGACATAATTAGCATTTAGCATCACACACTTATTTGATTAACACACTGTATTATGGACTTGGGCCCTCCTGTTTGGCATATACTTCTCAGAAGTACAGGCAAGCACTGAAGGGCTGTGGCTTACTACGTTTGCGGATGACTGCAAACTGGGTGCTATAATAGAGTCTCCGGCCGACATGGAGATCCTCCAGAAGGGCCTAAATGAGACTGATGCATGGTGTCAAAGCCATGGTCTCAAGGTAAATGTAAAAAAATGCGTAGTAATCCCCTTTGGAAAAAACAGAGTAACTGCAAACTACAACACAGGAGGTAATCCCCTGAAATCTGAAGAAGAAATAAGGGATCTAGGGACCCAAGTAAATAGTCAGCTTTCCTTTGATAACCATGTTGCCAAAGTGGTTAGAAAATCCTTCTATGTGACCCATCTGATCACGAAAGGGTTTGCATCAAGATCTAAGGATGTAATGGTGCCTCTCTACTCTTCCGTCATCAGACCCATTATTGAGTACAATGCACCAATTGGAATGTACCTGGCTAGACATCTCCAGCAGCTGGAGAGACCACAAAGGTACCTAACCAAAAGGATTACTGGCCTCAAACAGTTGCCCTATGCAGCACGATTGAAAAAGCTAAGACTGTTCTCTGTTGCATACCGCTTTCTCAGAGGCGATCTCTGTCTAACGTACAGAGCCATGTCTAACCCAGAATTGTTGAACATGCTCCATATTAGCAAAACCAAATCTACTCGAGCTACCCGTTCTAGGGATATAAACCTCAACATAACAATGAATAGAACATGCTGGAGGGATAGATTCCATTCACAGAAACTTCCCTTACTATGGAACAGGGTCCCGATCTACA
Source organism: Protopterus annectens (assembly GCF_019279795.1). Taxonomy (NCBI): domain Eukaryota; kingdom Metazoa; phylum Chordata; order Ceratodontiformes; family Protopteridae; genus Protopterus; species Protopterus annectens. The sequence goes on from NC_056733.1 coordinate 1,050,506,802, forward strand.
TAAGACAGAGCCCCTCACTATCACTCTTCAAGAGGAACTTTGATGAGTGGATAGGTAACAGAAAGTTCACATCGGGGATCACACCAACAGCACTACTAGATAGGGGCCAAGGGTACTAGCTGCTAGTACAAGGGTCTAGGGAACTACTAAAGGGGCGGTGAATACCGTACAATGTGGCTGGGCTAATATATGCCTTTGGGCAGATAGCCCAGTACCAACCTATGAACCTATAATAATGGTGTTATAGTGAGGCATTTTGCACAGAATTTGTATTGTCTATGTACCATTTGAAGAATTATGCTCTTATTTTTATGTGGAACAGCAAAAGAGTCTGACATACCCCTGTAACATAGCTTAACATGTACATTTAGCAATTTATTTCTTTACTAATTTATTCAGTTTGGTAACTGCAGCAGAGCCCTGATCCAAATGGACTTATTTCAGTCTTATCCCAGACAACTATAAATGATAGTAGATAAGCAAACTGACAAAAAGCGTTATAAATACAAACAAAATGTTATATGAAGATAGTAATGAACCAATAACAATATTGAATCAATAGCAATAATGAATCAATAACAATAATGAATCAATAATAATGAATCAATAGCAATAATGAATCAATAACAATAATGAATCAAAAACAATAATGAATCAATAATAATGAATCAATAGCAATAATGAATCAATAACAATAATGAATCAATAGCAATAATGAATCAATAACAATAATGAATCAATAGCAATAATGAATCAATAACAATAATGAATCAATAATAATGAATCAATAGCAATAATGAATCAATAACAATAATGAATCAAAAACAATAATGAATCAATAATAATGAATCAATAGCAATAATGAATCAATAACAGTAATGAATAAATGGCAGTAAAAAAATCAATAACAATAATGAACCAATAGCAATAATGAATCAATAGCAATAATGAATCAAAAACAATAATGAACCAATAATAATGAATCAATAGCAATAATGAAGCAATAACAATAATGAATCAATAGCAATAATGAATCAATAATAATAATGAATCAATAGCAATAATGACTCAATAGCAATAATGAATCAATAACAATAATGAATCAATAGCAATAATGAATCAATAACAATAATGAATCAAAAACAATAATGAACCAATAATAATGAATCAATAGCAATAATGAATCAATAGCAATAATGAATCAATAACAATAATGAATCAATAACAATAATGAATCAATAATAATGAATCAATAGCAATAATGAATCAATAACAATAATGAATCAAAAACAATATTGAATCAATAACAATAATGAATCAATAGCAATAATGAATCAATAACAATAACGAATCAATAACAATAATGAATCAATAATAATGAATCAATAGCAATAATGAATCAATAACAATAATGAATCAATAGCAATAATGAATCAATAACAATAATGAATCGATAGCAATAATGAATCAATAACAATAATGAATCAATAACAATAATGAATCAAAAACAATAATGAACCAATAGCAATAATGAATCAATAACAATAATGAATCAATAATAATGAATCAATAGCAATAATGAATCAATAGCAATAATGAATCAATAACAATAATGAATCAATAGCAATAATGAATCAATAACAATAATGAATCAATAGCAATAATGAATCAATAACAATAATGAATCAAAAACAATAATGAATCAATAATAATGAATCAATAGCAATAATGAATCAATAACAATAATGAATCAATAGCAATAATTAATCAATAACAATAATGAATCAATAGCAATAAGGAATCAATAACAATAACGAATCAATAGCAATAATGAATCAATAGCAATAATGAATCAATAACAATAATGAATCAATAGCAATAATGAATCAATAATAATGAATCAATAGCATTAATGAATCAATAACAATAATGAATCAATAGCAGTAATGAATCAATAACAATAACGAATCAATAGCAATAATGAATCAATAACAATAATGAATCAATAGCAATAATGAATCAATAACAATAATGAATCAATAATAATGAATCAATAGCAATAATGAATCAATAATAATGAATCAATAGCATTAATGAATCAATAACAATAATGAATCAATAGCAATAATGAATCAATAACAATAATGAATCAATAGCAATAATGAATCAATAACAATAGTGAATCAAAAACAATAATGAACCAATAATAATGAATCAATAGCAATAATGAATCAATAACAATAATGAATCAATAATAATGAATCAATAGCAATAATGAATCAATAACAATAATGAATCAATAACAATAATGAATCAAAAACAATAATGAACCAATAGCAATAATGAATCAATAACAATAATGAATCAATAATAATGAATCAATAGCAATAATGAATCAATAACAATAATGAATCAATAGCAATAATGAATCAATAACAATAATGAATCAATAGCAATAATGAATCAATAGTAATAATGAAGCAATAACAATAATGAATCAATAGCAATAATGAAGCAATAACAATAATGAATCAAAAACAATAATGAATCAATAGCAATAATGAAGCAATAACAATAATGAATCAAAAACAATAATGAATCAATAATAATGAATCAATAGCAATAATGAATCAATAACAATAATGAATCAATAGCAATAATGAATCAACAATAATGAATCAATAACAATAATGAATCAATAGCAATAATTAATCAATAACAATAATGAATCAATAGCAATAAGGAATCAATAGCAATAATGAATCAATAGCAATAATGAATCAATAACAATAATGAATCAATAATAATGAATCAATAGCATTAATGAATCAATAACAATAATGAATCAATAGCAATAATGAATCAATAACAATAACGAATCAATAGCAATAATGAATCAATAACAATAATGAATCAATAGCAATAATGAATCAATAATAATGAATCAATAGCAATAATGAATCAATAGCAATAATGAATCAATAATAATGAATCAATAGCAATAATGAATTAATAACAATAATGAATCAATAGCAATAATGAATCAATAACAATAATGAATCGATAGCAATAATGAATCAATAACAATAATGAATCAATAATAATGAATCAATAGCAATAATGAATCAATAACAATAATGAATCAATAACAATAATGAAGTTCACAGAACAAGGGGCAATACGAAGGGATGGTTGGAGTAAGGAGGGCTGAAGAAGAAAAAAAAGAATTAAATACTGAAGGCACAGAGAACAAGGTCTAAAAGACAGCAAAAGTAAGAGCACACACAAATTAACTATATGCAATATATACAACGGGGAAGAGATGTCATGTGTTCATATAGGGAAATAATGAGAGGAAGACAAAGGTGCCTGACTGGTGAACGGAGAGTAGGAATCTAGATGATGTGTCCAGAAGGAAAGCATATGCAAATTGTCTTGGACTTGAAATGATCTTTAATCTGAGCACAAAATTATGGATATGATGAGGCCTTTAAGATTAGTAGGGAGGGAGATATAAGTTATACTTCTAAAATTCAGCTTTTTATAGAGGATATACTGTTAACTAGTGGCAATGCTGAAATTTCGCTAGAACACATAGTTAACTCCATAAATTGTTCTGAAAAGATTTCAAGCATGGTGTTTCATCATTGTAAAACAAAAACATTGCTTATTAATAAAAAATAAAAAATAATATCTTTTTAAAAAGTTACAATAATTTTAATTGGGAAAATTCACAAATTAAATATCTGGGAATCAATACTATGTCCAATTGTAGGGACTTGAGATTGATAAATTATAAAAATGTATTTGATATAGTTACTAAATTAACTACTAACAGGAATAAATTATTTTTCACAATGGAAAATTGACCTACATTGATTAAAATGGCAATTTTACCAATTATCTTATTTTATGCACAGTTGCTAATTATACTCCCTTCAAAAAAGATTCCAAAGAAAATAAATTCTTCTTTTTCTTTTGGCTTTTCCCGGTTAGGGGTCGCCACAGCGGATCACCTGTCCGCTCATGGTTGGCAGTGAAGTTTTACAGTGTCGAGTTGCCAGCCCGGCGCCCAACCTTGGCACTTTAATAAGATGAAGATATCTTTTGATGTATGAGGTATGACCCTAGCCCTGAGTAGCATGCTGCCATCACCCAGAATGATACCACAGTACAAGGACAAAATGATTGACTTTAACAACTGGCTAAGCTTCTGGTGTCATTCGAAGGGGATCCAGTATTTGTCTGCCTGGGAAGACATGATCGATAGACCACAATGCTTTGCTATAGATGGTCTGTACCTGTTGCCCTTGGGATTCTGGATACTGGCTAAGGCTCTTGCCACCCCTATAGTGCCTTTTTAGGCAAGGTTCAGATGACAAATTCACCACCGTAACAGGTACAAGCAAGCAAAATCTGAGGGTAATGCTACTCAATGCTAGAAGTCTAAACCTCAAAATACACTCACTCGAGGCACTCCTTAAAAGGGAGAACATCGACATCTCTGCAGTGACAGAGACCTGGTTCAAAGCTCCAAAGAGCACCCCAGCATTACCAGGCTATAATTCATGACACACCTTTCGGCCACCTAACCTGGAATGAAGCACCAAAGGTGGAGGCATGTCCATATTCATTAAAGATATCCACACCTTCAGGCTAGTTGCACAGAATAATGCATCTGAGATTATCTAAGTGCAACTAACTCTGGGGAAGACCGCAATCCAAATTGTAGCTTGCTACCAACCCCCCACCATGCCCCAGGATTCCCACTCCTCATTTCTTGATACACTGGAAAGTATTAGGGTACAACCCAACACCCTAACAATGGTCGATTTCAACTACCCCACCATTAACTGGGAAAACTACTCATGTACCATCTCTTTTGCTCAATGTTTTCTGGAATTCATAAACTACAATGCCTTGGATCAACTTATTCACACCCCCACTAGGGGCAGCAATATCCTACACCTGGTCATTACCAACATGGGCAACCAGTGTTCCACACCAGAGGTCAGTTTCTCGTAGGTCAGATCTGACCACAAGCTAATCACCCTAGACATCCACATCCCGCCCCCACCCCCAATTAGGGAATTCACCATAAAAAACTTCTCCAAAGCAACTTCACACTTCTTAAGACAGAAGTAGCAAACTTCATGACACCCGTGCAGATGGACAATAGAGGTATGACTGCTGAATCCTACACAAATGCACTTTATAAGCACTTACACGAGTGCATGGATCATGCTATCCCTAATAGAACCAAGATTCTATCCTCCAAAAAAAAGGAAGGCAATCTGGTGGTCCTCTGCCATAAACAAACTCTACAACAGAAGAAAGAAACCGTTGCAAAAAAAGAGTAAAATCCCATGACTGGAGGAACTCCCTGGTCAACTGCAGTAAGAAGATGAGATCTTTCATAAAATCCTCCAAAGCTAGTTATGAAAACAAAATTGCCACTAACTCTAAAGGCAGCCACAAAGCATTCTATAGCTATGTCAAGAATCTCAATGGCAACACTCAGATCTGCTCTGAGTTACAGCACAATGGCACTAAATATACAGAACCAACTGATATTGCCATCATCCTGGCAGATAGGTTCAGTGCTAACTTTACCCCCCTCTCACCCCCTAGAGAGCCCATCTCTATACCGGAAGAATGCAAAGTTCCTGTAATCACGGCTGCACAGGTATAAAACACACTCTCCAAAGCCAAGAACACAGCACCCATGGGACCTGACAATATCTCAGGCTGCATTCTACATGAACTACAGAATGAACTGGCACCCTACCTAAGTGCCATGTCAATCATAGCCTCACCTCAGGTTTTGTGCCCACTGAATGGCGCACCGCGACAGTTATCCCACTCCACAAAGGAGGAGCCATGACGAACCCCGGGAACTATGCTCAATTAGCCTGACGAGCCTGGTCTGCACAGCCATGGAACGTATCATCATGGAACTCATAAACAAAGACATTGGTAATCTCCAAACTCCGGTCCCTACCCAGTTCAGGTTTGTAAAAGGCAGATCATGTCTCCTAAACCTGATTGACTTCTATGAAGCAGTCACCAAAGCCATAGATGAGGGTAAGGTGGTTCACACAGCTTATCTAGATCTCGCCAAGGCTTTTGACACCATCCCCCACTCTGGAATTATAGATAAGCTCACTAAACTAGGTATAAATCCCTATGTCACAAGATGGGTTGCCAACTGGCTCATGAACAGAACCCACACTGTGAAAGTAGCAGACTCCAAATCCGACTTTAGACCAGAGACAAGTGGAGTACCACAGGGTTCAGTCCTGGGTCATCTCCTGTTTGATATCTACTTCTCTGAAGTACAGGCTAACACAGAATGTCTTTGTCTAACAAAGTTTGCAGATGACTGCAAACTAAGAGCCATAATCAAAACTCCTCTAACGGTGTGGACATACTACAAAAGGGCCTCACTGAGACAGATGCTTGGTGTCAAAGCCATGGCCTGAAGCTCAATGCCAAAAAGTGCATTGTCATCCCTTTTGGTAAAAACTATGTACCCATGAAGTACCACATAAGTCTACTTAATGCCGAAAGTGTGATAAGAGACCTTGGGACACAGGTGGAGAGTAGTCTCTCCATTGATAATCACATCACCACAGTGGTCAGGAAATCCTTCTACATGGCTCACGTCATCACAAAAGGTTTCTCATCTAGAAAAAAGGAGGTAATTGTTCCCCTCTACTAATCACTCATTAGACCCATTATAGAATACAATGCCCCTTTTGGTATGTACCTCACAAGACATCTACAACAACTGGAAATTCCAGGGAAATACCTCACAAAGATGATTACTGGCCTCAAACAGATGCCCTACGTAGACCGTCTCAAAAAACTCTAGCTTTACTCCGTCACATATTGCCTACTCAGAGGCTATCTCTGCCTAACATACAAAGCTATGTCAAACCCAGAGCTGTTGGACATGCTCCACTTAAAGAAATCCCAATCCCTCTGAGCTACATGCTCTAGGGACTTAAACCTTGTCATCATAATAAACAGAACATGCTGGAGGGATAGATTCCTATCCCAGAGACTTCCCATACTCTGGAACAGACTACCTATCTATGTCAAACAGAGCTCCTCATTAGCACTCTTCAAGAAAAATCTTGATGATTGGATGGGAAATAGGAAATTCACCTCGGGGATCACTTATGTGGCTCTGCTTGATAGGGGCACAGGAAAATAATTTTATTGGGTGGAGAAAGCCACGGTACCTTTTTGGCTAGGCTTATGTAGGCCCTAGGGCTAATAGCCTAGTACCTACCTTTGAACCTATGATTGGCAAACAAGAGGTTGGGAGGAAGATGGTATTTGTTTCCCGAATATTGAACTATATGCTAAGTCTGTGATTATTAAAACAGTAACTACGTGGCTAAATTCTTCATATTATCCAAGTTGGAGATTAATACATGAGGGCATCTTGCTTACTAATAATAAATTGGTTGTGAAATCTCAAATACACTTTGGATATTAATAAATTTTATTGAATTTTAGAAGATATTTGTATGGATGATAGAAACAATTTTATTTCCATTCCTTTTAATTATAATTAAATATAATTATATTCTTCTTATTTTAAAGAGATTTATGAACTGTAATTATATAGTTAATGGGTTGTTATTTTTATTATTTCCTATAGCCTGTACTAATGGATGTTTTGAATCATTTAACTTAAGTAAAATGTTACATCTTAATGATAGTGATTTAACCTTTTGGCATCAATTTCTTAACAGCAATGAAACACGTTCAGCTAAATATCTTCTAGCAAGACATAGTTTAGAGAAAATGGTTGAGTATACAGATTTGCAAGGAATATATTAGTCATAAAATAAAAGTATCCTTGGATTATCAATCACAACCTATTCCAAAAAGTTTAGAATAATTAATTAATAGTAATTTAATTAATATGTCATATTTATCTGAAATATATAGGGTTATAAGAGCTGAGTTTATCACTGATTTGACTTTTTGGAATTATTTATCAAAAATTAATAATGGCATTTTTTTTCAGATGTAAATAAAACATTATTTTTAAAATCTGCTGGAAAATCTCCATCTTCACTTTATTGGAAAATTTATATATGGAAGTACTTACAAAGAGTTTTTTAACTCCTCATAAAGTTGCACTAATATATAAATCAGAAAATAAATTGCTGGGGATGTAGTAAAGTAGTTGATGTTAATTGGGTTCATATGGTAATAGAATGGAAACTAGTATCTTCTTTTTGGATGGTGTTGAGAAACTTTGCTCAGACACTGTGGTCAGATAATTGTATTGTCACTAATTCTTTCATATTATTTAATGTCCCTGTCCCAGATTCTGTTTCAGCTTCACAAATGCCACTTATTTGGTATACAGAAGTTATTACAAAGAATTGGAAATGTAAAACTATCCTTTTTTACAGAATTATTTTGTTTAGCTAAGAGTGTATGTTAAAAATAATTGCTAACAGTAAAAATGAGAACTCCAAATGTCAGTCAATATATTTTGATTGATATATATATATATATATATATATATATATATATATATATATATAATTACTGGAAAAGCATTAATGCTTTAGTTTGTATAAGAAACTAGGGTTCCTGTCAGAAGAACGAAGACGCATTATGTCGAATGTGTCTTTGTCGAACTGTAAATGTTGAAAAAGCAAAATGACAAAGCGGCTTTTAAGCGAATTCTTTCCTTGGGAAAGAAGTCGCTTGTCTGCTTCCATCACTTTACCGTTTTTGGCACTGTAGTGTGATCTCAGAGTTGGTATATTTAAGTAGGTGGGTGTGGGGGGCACTTAAAATAGTGTTTAGTGTGGTTTTTTTTTTTTTTGGGAACAGCAAATTTTTTCCCTGGGAAAAATTAACTGTTCCGGCTGTTCGCTCTTTTTTGTTTTTGTTCTTTTGTGGTCGATATTACAGCGTTCGATCTTTTGTTCGTTCACTGTTATAACATAGACCCAGAAATTATAGTTATGGACTTTTGTAAATAGTTACACAATTATTATGTTTTTAAATGTTTGATTCCTTTGTTTGCTAGCTTTAAAAGTAGGGAGAAATTCCCAGAGTTTTGCCTAGGATGGAGAAGACAGAGTTAGTACAATGAAGTCTGATTCTGTGAGGTTGAAAAAGTGGTAACACTTCTTTTTTTGTAACTAGTGGAATAGTCTGGAAAGGTTAGAGGCAAGGGATGGATATGGGTATTCGTTGAGGAGGTTATAGAGTTGGGATTACGCATGATACAATGATGCTCATTTGTAGGGGAGAGGATAATGAAATAGCAGACAGAGTTGCTTAAAGTCATATGCGTATAGTAATCCTCATTATCCATGGTTTTCTTTGAATTAGTTATGGAAGAGCAGGTTGTCACCCATAAACTTTAAAGAACTGAATGCAGAAGGTTGTTGCATGTGTACTTTCCTTATATTTCTTTTATGTTCTTTTTTTTTTTTTGTATTGCTGCACAATGCACAGGAAAGCCTGCTGGTGTAGCTTCTATACTATACTATTCTGTAGATTTCCTAGTCTTGCCTTTGGTGATTAAAACATTCACTTGTTCATCTTATTTTATTTTGTAACTAAACATGCCACATTCTTTCTCTCTGTCACCTTTCCTCTCATCCTGTTTTCCTTAACTAGATTCACATTTGCATGTGCATTTCTATAACCATAACCCTTTCTTGACTGTTGTTTACTGTGTCCCTCTTTGTTTTTCCAGAACTGGAACATAGTTTGTTAATTTTACAAATTTTCCACTGTAAGCTCTTGCAATTCTCTTATTAACCTTAACAAGCTCTATTATTTCACACTTTTTTTATATTCATTATTATAATCTAATCCATTTTCCATCATTTCTATCCTCCCACCAAGTTTTGTATAAAAACTCGTTTACAGTTATCTTCATACTACGTCTTACATTTTAAGTAAAATACCTAATACCTCGGAGCAGTGCATTGTTTCTAATTGCCTTATCACAAATATTAAAGTAAGAATTTTACCACCACATATGGTCCACATTATTTCTTAACACATCCCAAGTGCATTTCACCCTTACAAATTGATTGCTTTAGTATTGAGGTTATTTTTCATGTGACCCAGCCTAGTTGAAACTTTCTTTCCATGCAACACCAAATAAAGACACACTGTTCTTGTCTACATAAAATTCTGGAGCATTTCTCCCCGGGCCTCCGCTGAAAACAGGATCTGTGGAACCTAGTCGGACTTTCCCAGTCAACAAATGTTAAATAAATAAAAAAAAAGAAAAGAAAAGAAATGTAACATATGACTGTGTAGTCCCCTTATGTTTTTTCATGCACAAGCCCCAAAGCTTTCTTCATAAAACAACACATTTTGAACTTGCAGACACAGGGCTGTATGACTTTAAATGTGTCTCTGTATTCATAAAGAACTGCTTCAGAATGTTGAGATCACACTGTCACATTTGACAGGTTTGCTGACCACAGCTGCAAAACACTCTCATTTCTTTTCCTTTCAAACTTCTCCCAAATGTTCTTACATGCTTCATTACTTTTAAAGCTTATAGCAAAAAATAATTTTCCTATCAATGTGAAGTAAAGCATGAATGTCAGTTACAGCACTCAGCTTGGAATGTCCTTCACATCCCATGAATAATTTTTAATGGCTCATATTTGGTATTGTTTAAAATGTTTGTCCCTTCTTAAAATGGTCCATGCTTTCCATCCTCTTTTATCACATGCCTTTTGAAGTCTTTCTGCCACCAGCTTCTAAAATAACTTTAGTAGGGACCAACGTTTAACACTGCATAATGCTTTAAACAAAGCAAAATCTACTGCCTCTATTAAAGATGACAACAGTCTTGCTGGGGACCTGATCCATCCTTTTTTCTCAGTTCTAGCACAGTACCTAGAAAATAGTCACCAGGTAGCCATAGTCTAGCGTCCCCCATGAGTCCATCTGTCAGGCATCCACATTTCTTCCTTTTAATCACACAGTGAAGTTTACATCTTAGGCAAACTACCATACATTGTTTAACTGGTCATGTCCTTTAAGGTATACTTTCAGAATAATCACTCATATGTGCATGTGGACAGGTTTTGTATAGTCCCATTCATTGAAAGCATATCACCATGGATCATCCACAAAAGTGACGACAAGGTTGAGCAGTTTTAGCAAGCCTTATCTTACATTAGTGCAAGTCCCTCCTGCAGACTGTGGGGGAGGGTCTGTGCGGGGGAGGGTCTGTGCTCTCACTGTAGCCCCTACTTATGTTTTATAATTCTGAAGCTGAATACCTTGGAGATGGGTGCAAGCTGTGATACTGGTTTAAAAATCCTTTCTCTCTCTCAGGAGGAGTCACTGTGAGCCTAGGTAAATACAGATGTGAAGTAAACTTGGAAGATGTGGGGAGATGTCATGCCTTCCCAACATGGATTTAAAAACTTGCCAGCTATCACTTGCTACATAATAAAGTATATGGACAAGAGGACTGGCAACTTTGTATCCTATAGAAGACTATCTCTAAATATGTCCCAATTAAATGCAGCTGCTGGTAAGTCATCAATGACAAATGACTCCATCTGCTTGTCCTTCCACCTAACCCTGACAAAAAGCTTGTTAGCGGAGTCTGGGTACTTCTAATGTGCAGTGGTGCCCTATCTACTGCCAGTTGGCTCAGTGATGGTACAAGACCCTGCTAATGATTTGGAATGAGCATTGAGGATGTGCTATAAAATATTGGAAATGTGGTAAGAAAGATGTGGTCCAAATTACACATGTTGTGGGGTGTGTTCATGGGCAACCTTAATTACCCCACTATTAACTTGAAATTAAATATGACACAAAACATACAGGCACAGAGATTTCTGGAATCTGTAAATACAAACTCCCTGGACCAGATTTTCAATACACTAACCAGGGGAACAAACATACTGGATCTGGTCTTCTCTAACATGCGAGAGTGCTGCACACCCCCTAATGCAATGTCCTCTCTGGTAAAATCAGACCACAAAATGGTCTCCTTTGAAGTAAACATAAAACCCAGAACCCCAATTAACCCTGGAATGTGCAGGAACTACTCTAAGGATAAATTCCTACTATTAAGTGATAACCTGGCAAAATGTTAAGACCCCATAAACCCTGAGAACACTGCTGCTTATGTGGAGCTTATCACAGAAACCCTATACAAGCATTAAGACAGCTGTACTCACCAGGAAGAAGTACAGGACTAAATAAAAAAAATACCCTGGCGGAATCACATCAATAGACTGTAAACAGAAGGAAGAAAATCATGGCAAAACTTAAGAGGTGTAGCACCCAGCAGGATAAAACCATTTTCATCAAAAGTAAACAAAGAAATCAGAGGACAAATAACATCTACCAATGCCAAATTTGAGGTAACTTTGGCCTCCCAGGCTACTGACAGCCACAAGGCATTGTTTAGATATGTCCACAACCTGAAATGCAATACACAATTGTGTGCAGAACTTATTTTTAATAGAGTTACCTATTCTATTCCAGAAGATATAGCAAACCTACTGGAAGAAAAATTAAGCTCTAACTTTACCACTGTCTCCACCCTCAAATTCCCTTCATGGAGTAGCAACAAATATAACTCCCCTTACTATCACTAGGTAACAGGTCCTCAATATGCTTTCTCTAAGGCCAAGAACATTGCAGCAGGAGGTCCAGACAATATCCCAGGATGCCTTCTAAATAGTATGAAACAAGACAAATCAGGCTGTCTGGAATCACAGTTTAACTGTACCTTCCACACAGTCTTCATGTCTCATTAATGAAGAACAGCAACAGTCATCCCTCTGAACAATGGTGAGCCATCTATAGACCCTGGAAACTACAAAACCATAAGTCTCACTAGTCTTATATGCAAAGCCATGGAAATAATTATCACGGAAATGGTCAATAATGATATAGGAAATCTCCAGACACTTGAGTCAACCAAGATTGGTTTCAAGAGCAGGTCATGCCTACTCAACCTGGTGGACTTCTTTGAGAAGGTCACCAAAGCAATGGATGAGGGCAAAATGGTTCACATTGCCTTCCTTGACCTGGCCAAGGAATTTGATAAAATACCTCACACAGCCATTGTTGATAAATTCAAGAGATTAGGTATAAACCATAATGTCACCTGATGGATAGCCAGCTGGCTCACAGACAGGACCCAGGAAGTTAGAATCAGGGAGTCCACCTCTGCAAAGGTGCCAGTCACAAGTAGAGTTCCTCAGGGATTGTTCATGGGACTGATCCTTTTTGGCATTTACTTCTCTGAAGTCAAGGTCAATGTCAGTGGCCTCTGGCTGCCCACATTTGCAAATGATTGCAAATTAAAAGTTGTCATAGAATCTCCCACCAACACTAATGTTCCTAAAAAGGGCTGACCCAGACAAGTAACTTGTGTCATTGCCATGGACTATAACTAAATGCCATGAAATGCATAATAGTATCCTTCAGGAAGTCATCCATCCCTGGTCACTATCAAATTGACAACATACCCCTAAGAGCAGACCCAGTAGTCAGGGACTTGGGAATGTAGACAGTAATCTAGCCTTTGACCACAATGTGTCTACAGTAGTGAGGAAGTCATTCTATTTTGTGTAACTTATAAACAAAGGTATGGCATCTAGGTCCAAGGAAGTCATTGTTCCACTATATTCGGCATTCATCAGACCTGTCACTGAGTACAATACCCCCTTTGGTATACATTTAACTAGGCATATCCCACAATTGTAATGTCCACAGAGTGTCCTCACTAAAAGAATTTAGAAGAATGTAACATGTCCTGTGTAGACTGCCTCAAAGCCCTATCCCTTTATTCTGTCTCTACAGGCTGTTGAGGGGAGATCTATGCCTGACATACAAGGCATTGCTAGACCCCAGCCTGATGGATCTCCTAAGCTGGACTTCCCCAGTTAACAAAGTTTAAGTAAAAATTAAATAAAAATAAAAATGTTTTTATGAGTATCCTAAACAAGCAAAAAATATTTAAGAATAATCATAAATCTTAAGCTTAGTGTCCAAAAGTAGCATATAATTCCATAATCTAATTGTTATAACAGTTCCTTCCCATCGAACAATCATAGTGCAATGTCAAGCTGCAGAATGTTACACTATAATGTGTAATGCAATGTCAAGCTGCAGAATGTCACTTTACAATCCGTAATGCAGTATCAAGCTGCAGAATGTCACATGACAATCTATAATGCAATATCTATCTGCAGAATGTCACATTACAATCAGTAATGTAATATCAAGCCACAGAATGTCAAACTAAAATGAATGTCACACTACAATCCATAATGTAATGTCAAGCCACAGAAGCATGCATTACAATCCGTAATGAAATATCAAGCCGTAAAATGTCACATTACACTCTGTAACGTAATGTCAAGCCACAGAATGTCACACAACAATCTGTAATGCAATGTCAAGCTGCAGAATGTCACATTACAATCTCTAATGCATTATCAAGCTGCAGAATGTCACATTACAATTAGTAATGTAATGTCAAGCCGCAGAATGTCACAGTAAAATGAATGTCACACTACAATCCATAATGTAATGTCAAGACACAGAATGATGCATTACAATCTGTAATGAAATATCAAGCTGCAAAATGTCACATTACAATTCGTAATGCAATGTCAAACTGCAGAATGTCACACAACAATCTGTAATGTAATATCAAGCCGCAGAATGTCACTTTACAATCCGTAATGCAGTATCAAGCTGCAGGATGTCACATTACAATCTGTAATGTAATGTCAAGCTGGAAAATGTCACATTACAATAATGCAATACAATCTGTAATGCAATGTTAAGCTGCAAAATGTCGTATTAGAAGTTACATCAACAGAAATGTTGCGGGATATTAAATATCAACTTGCAAACGATCACATCTAAGGCTGCTGCATATCACACTTATGAAGAGGTGGAACACAGAAGAAGACACTTGGATATTGTGCCCAGACTGAGGCAGCATGGAGGTCTGCAGTGCATGCATAGTTGGCACCACAAACAATACATGACTACATGACACAGCCATCTACAATGGTTTGCATATATCCACATCCCCTTCCACAAAAAACACACATAAGAAAATGACATGATATACATAATGCTGGCATGTAGAGTAAGAGCTAAACCATCTGTGCAACCAGTCTCACCTGTCTACAGGTTAAGCTGTTTTTGAGATCCTGCTGTCACCAGATAGGTATGTGTGCACCTTGCATGCTTTGTGTTGCACATTCTGAGATTGTTTATGTGCATGGCAACATTGTGGACCTTAAACTTTTTGGTACCTGATATTTTATGTTTGACTTTTCTGTCATGTAGCATTTCATGGTATTCCTAAATGTTCCATATGTATGAACTGCACTGATTTTGAACCACTTACAGAGACCCCTTCCACTAAATACCTTCATCAGACCATTCGCATCGCTCCGGAAAAGCATGAGTAACCATTTGTTCAGGCAAAGCACAGTCATTAAAAATATGTTGACTATGCAAAAAGAAAAGACTGCTAATACATATGAAAAATCAATGCAACAGAACACTTGATTGAATCTCAGTTACTGAAACTTACATGGTTGAAACGATTTGACTAAAAAAACAATTTGATTGAAAACCCATTTGACTGAAACCCCATTTACAGAATCATAAATGACAGCAAACAATCAACCTAGCAAAATTAAAAACAATGTTTTTTGTTGGAGGCAAGTCCCCCTGCACCCCAAAGTGGGGAGCTTTGCCCCTCACACCCCCTTAATTACATATATTAACTCTACTGTCATACAACCATGAAGAAGAGAAAAAAACACTATACACAGTAAAGCAGTGTTGGTGCACAAACAAAAACATCTACACATTTAAGGGTACAATATGACAGGTAGCATTTCCAATTCACATAAAATCATCTAGACCCACTTCCTTACCAAATCATATCATCAGAAATGAAACCATCACATACGGCCAGTAGACTTCTACACTTTATTGTCATTTCTGATTCAATGACATAAGGTTTTAGTCATATGGATTTTTCAGTCAAACTGGTTCAACCGTGTGAGTTTTAGTGAACTGAAATTCAATCAACTTATAGTAAAGCACACCAAACAGCTGTCCACAGTTGCAGCTGATGTACAATAGGGTTATAAAAAGACTACATTTTTTTTTATAATCAATCCTGGACAAATGCTGATATTGGGGATGCTTCTGTTGTGGTGTGATATCCCCTTGTGAACCCCAATACCACTAATTCTTGCACAATCCCTACAATGAGGCCTGGTCTGGGCCTAAGATATAAAAACATGTCCCAAATATACCTCTCAACTGTACAGATCTTCACAGAATGTCCAGATTTTGCCTCATATTTTTGGTTTGTTCCTCATAAAATTTGTGATTTTTTTTTGGATTTCTCTGGTATGTCAGTGAGGACTGAATTCACTAAATAATGATAGTCATTTGAGTGTCAGACTTTATATCCTTCAGAAAATGCATGGTAAAATAACACCTTTTATTCTAGCAACTTAATAAATTGTATTTATTTATTTATTTATTTATTCATTTGACATTTGTTAACCGGGTTGGTCCAGCTGGGCATGAGCCTGTTTTCAGTGGAGACCCGAGGAGAAAAGATCCAATTACAGAAACAATTAGGATAACATAGGTAACAAAACATAGAAATTACCATAACCAATTATAACTCCATAACATATTAACACAAATTATGACTCAAACATATTCAAATTACAGCAAGAGAGTTTTCTCAAAGAGATGAGTATATGAACCCCTAATGTGTTTTTTTTTTTTTTATGGACAAAAAACAAGTTATATACAAGTGATCAAAAAAGAGATATACAAGTGAATCAGAATTTATTGCATAGGCTATGTAGGAAGGTATAGGTGCTTTCCGGAGCACCATTTGTATAAAGGGGTCATATCAGGTAGGTTCTAAGCAGAGACATGATTTAGTGTTGAGAAGATAATGTTTGAGTCCTTTTTAAAGTGTGCAGGGTGTATGATGGAGCAGATGTTCAGAGGAATTTGTTCCAAGTGTGGGCTATAGAGCAGTTATATTGCAGTTTGCCTGTGTTCTTCTTTGGACGGTCTACATTCAGAAGTTATTGGTTAGAGGTGCTGAGGGTTCTAGAAGGGATATAGGTAGATACAAGAGTAGTGAGAGCTGGACAGGATGAAGGCCTGTATAGAATGGAGTGAATAACTTGAACTTGAGAAAGTGGCAGTAGTTGAGGGAATTCGAACCAGGGACGTCAGGAGGCATACGCACTGTACTGATTTCAGTACAAATTTTTTAGAAGGGGGGTAGCTTTTTTGAAAAAAAAAACATACTTATTTAAAGGGTGTTGGCTCCTTTAAGGAGCATACCAGCCAGTCGGAAGTGAGCTCACACATCATGTCCGGCTGGCTGCGAGCGGGAAACAATGATTGAAGTAAGTGTAATGGATGAAGAAGGCAAGCAATGGATTCGAAGTAAGTGTAATGGATTATTGTGGGCAAGCAATGGAGTATGTGTTACTTGCAAGGCAACAACTGAAGTAAGTGTAATGGATTCGCGATTGAAGTAAGTGTAATGGATTCATGATTGAAGTAAGTGTAATGGATTCGTGATTGAAGTAAGTGTAATGGATTATTGTGTGTGTGTGTGTGTGTGTGTGTATGTGTGTGTGTGTGTGTGAGTTGAGTTCAGGCGAATTCTAACATATGAGCACTGTTCCGTTTTTTTTTTTTTTTTTTGCAGCCCGCAGGACCAAGCCTGATGGCTATTCTGTTTGCTCCAAATTAGCTAATTTATTCCATACTTGTGGAAGCCAGGGATTCTTAGGCAGACAAGAGCTTTGTTCTTCCATGGGAATCACCAACGAGCTCATCCACTTGTGACAAAAGAGTTATGTAGAAGGGAGTGGGCTTACTGTGTCCCCCAGCAGAGCACCCCTTCCATGCAGTAGCATGGTGAAACTTACTATAGTTGTTCTCTTAGCTCACAGTGCATCTTGCACATTACATCGGGGGGTGGGCTTGTGGGCTGAAGCTCCTCTAAGTAAACACCTAGTGTTTCTGTTAGGTGTTACTCATGTAGTGAGCCAGAGATGGCTCCTCCCCAGGATGAGTAAGCTGGCAGCAGCCACTCACTTGCATTCTTCCCTGTCATCTCCCCTATGTGCCTAACCCATAATTTGAACACATCTGCAACAAAGTCAGAACTTTATTCCCTTATGCTGTGGAGAGGCTTATGACTACCTATATTAATTAAGCTATTTATTCACTTAGAGTGCTAAACAAAGCATCCTTTATGATGCATGTGTAAGTAGTAGTTCATTCTCATAGTTCCAGGCTATGTCTAATGTAAAACTTATCTTGTGTATTTGTGCTTTAACAGAATGAAATGCCTTAATAAACGGACGCTACATATTTTGATGTTTTACCTATTTTTCATATTTTTTTCATCAATGAGTCCTTTCTGTTGACTAAGTCAGTTTTCTCTGAACATTTTACACTGATAACAATCAAAGCTAGCTTCAATGCAGCTTGCAGAATCTTGAAATCAGTCATTCATAAATGTAAGCTAAGTTATGAAGAAAATCTTGTTTCTTGCAACAAGAATCCTAAAATTTTCTACAGTTATACACACTCTGTTCATGACTATTACACTCATATGTGTATGTCCTCTTTCAAACAGTAGTACTTTAGTAAGCAACCCTGTTGATATGGCTAATGTTTTTATTTTTATTCCCCAAGCACTTTGTTAACTTGTTTACCAGTGCCAACCTTCTGGCTCCAACTTGTCCTGTTAGTATGGACATCTTGAACTCACTGACTTCTCAAGATAACACCCATTCTTTAGTTTGTCCTTATATTACTGAAAACATGGTTAGTGCTTCCTTAAGGAAAATAAAAAATGTTAACAGTGTCAGTGTGCCAAATAAGAAATCTTGTTTATTATTTAAGCATCTTGGCTCAAGTATTATTTTAACACTCTCTTGCAAAATGCTTTGGAAAAAGATAAATATCATTCCACTTTATGAAAATGGGAGTTGTATTGTGGACAATTACCACCCTGTCACTCTAACTTCCTTGTTCTGCAAATGTTTCAAAAAATGCCTTTTGAACTTACTTGATGGTAATCCCCATTATGGTGCTATGATAGATTTCTGTCAATATGGCTCTATGAAAAATTGTTCTACTTTTATTTGCCTACTCAATTTTTATGATCATTTTTACAGGGCTGTGGATAATGGACTAGATGTTATTATGGTATATGTAGCTCTCTCCGAAGCATTTGATAGTGTGACACATTAAAGTATTATAGAATGTATGAAGAAACATGGTAATAATAACTTTATATTAGACTGGATTAGTTAATGACTTTCTAAAAGGTGATTTATGGCAGCTATGTTCACACTGGGCTGATGTTTACTTATGGGTTCCTCATGGGAAATCTGTTTAGGTCTGGCACTTTTCAACATGACATTTTCCTTTCTGCTACACATAAAAGTATTTTGACTGCCAAATATGGAAATGATATCAAGTTAGGATCAGTTTCTAGTAATGACACTGATTATAATAGGTTCATCAACCACCTTTCTAGTAAAGTAAAATGGCTGAATAGGAATGGAATTAACTTCAGTTTAAGTAAATGCCATGTCATGATTTTTGGGCCCCTAAAAACCAGTCATTACATCTTATTAGAGAACACTTATTTTGGGAGTCCTTCCTTATGTAAATATCTTAGTTCTATATTGTGCCAAACTAAATTTTAAAGCCAATGCTTCAGTGGTCAGATATAAAGTCATAAAAGTATGTGTCCAAGTTTTCAATCTAGAGCAACTGCTTTACTTACAAATTATTTGTAATTTAAGTTAGGTCAGTTACTGAGTCAAAAGATATGTTTTGCTCCTACTTGGAGGTTGATTTAATTCTCCTTGGGAAAATAAAAAAAATATATACTATACGCCTATGTGATGTTTAAGATCTTAACAATTCTGACAGACTTCAATCATTGGACTCATTTTCCATTCATAACCTTTTTATAAGGGACAGATTATGTTTAGGATTCAATGCTTTACACAACAGAATCTGTTACAATCTCTCTCGCAAATGGGGGGGGGGGGTGTTTACAATCTCTCACAAATGAAGTGTGTGTGTGTGTGTGTGTGTGTGTGTGTGTGTGTGTGTGTGTGTGTGTAAATGCCCCCACATAATACACCTGCTGGCTATAGGTGTTCAGGCTCAAACCCTGTACCTTTGCTTCAGGGTAAGAACAGCCTAAAGTCCCTAACCACCACCATTTCTGAACTTTGTTCAGATTTGCTTTTCTAATGGTTGTGAGCTATGGCGAGAACTGAAGTTGTATTTCTCCCATTATTGTTTTTGATGTTTGTCCAGGTTTTTTGTGCTAAGGTGTGAAGTGAGAACTGAATTTGTATTCCCTCATTATTGGCTTTGTTTGTCCAGGTTTTTGTGCTAAGAGGTTGAGAGCTATCTAAATGATAGCCATTAAGTTTGTCTTCCTATTTTTCAAACTGCTGATTTAGCATAGTGGTATGTTGCACTGACTATAGTGCATATTGTTCTGGGTTTAAGACATGCATGGTGATAACACAGCATTTTATTCTAGCAACTTTTCAAAATTATACAAGCAATGTTTAAAATGTGTCCCTGTTTTTGGGCTTTTGTCCCCCCCCCCCCAATAAATGTTGGCTTTTTCCAGATTTCTTGTGCTGCAAAGTTCAGAGATACAGCTGAGTGTCAACATTTTATAAGGAGCTGAGAGCTGCAGGGGAACTTAAGTTTAGTGCTGCTTATGCAGAGTCTTCTTGTACTGTTAATAGCACAACAGGTAGTGTACTTGCTTTTGATGCAGAAGGCTGTGGGTTCTTCTCCCACAGTAGGTAGATGCATTGCTGATACTGTACTGTGTTGTAAAGGGGGGTGGATGCTGTAGCCATTTTTGGTGAAGATATCTAGTAGTAACTATGAACCTGTTATCAGTTTGCCATCCATTCCCTATTGCAATATTACTAGTGTATCATTGTTTTTAATGCAACATAGGCAATTTATTCCTCAAGGGCAACAGGCACATTATTTGTAGATGAAACCATGAAATATAAAGTTGTTTGTTAGCAGCAGCCTCTTCATTAGTTACAGATTTCTCTAATGTGGAATTATGTAGATGGCTTTTACTAGTTCAGAGATTGTGCATATTTACTGATACTGGTGGACTGTAGAAGTTTGAGTAGACTTTTATGATGGAAGGTGTATCAAAGAGCACGTGTATGTTTCATGTGCAAGGGGCCTATGATTTGAAAACAGTCCAAAGTTAATCTTTATCTGCCACTGGCAAAATGTATTTTCTTTGAATGTGGGTTTCAATGCTGTTTCAATGAATGTGAGTTTCAAGGGCAGAGAAGTTTTAATGCTAAGTCTAGTTTCATTGTGAGACTGCATTGCTTTGTTTAGCAGATATTTATTGGTGTTCGTACTGTAAAATGCAAAATAAAACTTTTTCTGGCAAATCATTTAGGAATGAAGTCACTAAATAATGACCGATGTTAAGTTTCAGACGTCATAATCTTCAGAAAAATGCATGCTAAAGCAAGGTCAATTTTTAGTACTGTTTGTATGTTCCCCCAATATATTTGGCCTTGTCCAGATTTCCTGCATTAAGAGGTTGAGAGGTACATGCAAATAAATCGCTTTATAGAATTAGGAATATCCAAACCTCTCAACTGTCCCCAATTTTGGCTCAAAATGTTGCTCTCCCCCTAATAATCTCTCCGCAAAATAGCAATTTTGGAAGAAAACTTGGAGGGTTTACTTTACTTTTATAAATAACTGTAATGATCAGAGTTATACATTACTTTTATTTCAGAAATGCATGTAGATTCTCTAATTTTGTTAGCTGCTCTAAGTTAACTGTGCTCATATTAAAATGGTGTCCCTTCTTTGACAGGTTCCCAGCTGTATTGTCTGGCAATTTTATATTTTTGCATCACATTTTTGGTCCGTTTTTCATAAAAATTGCATTTTTCTGGCATATTAGTGGCAAATTGTTAAAGACTGAAGCTGGAAAATAATGGCAGACATTTGAGTTTCAGATTTCATACCTTTGAGAAAATTCGTACTAATGCAAGACCTACTACTATTCTATTATCTTTCTAAGTTTATAAGAGCAACATTTAAAAAAAATGTCCTTATTTTGGGGCCTTTGCCTCAGTTTTATTTATGAGTTTGTCACTGTAAGAGGTTGAGAGGTATGTGTGTGTGTGTGTGTGTGTGTGTGTGTGTGTGTGTGTGTGTGTGTGTGTGTGGTAGGTAGGTAGCATACCTCTCAACTGTCCATATTTTGCAGAATGTCCAGATTTTCGCCCCATATTTTTTGTCTGTTCCTCATAAATTTTGTGATTTTCTAGAAAATCATTGAAGGCTGAAGTTGCTAAATAATGACAGATATTTGAGTTTCCGACTTCATGTCCTTTAGAAAAATTCATACTAGCACAAATCCTGTTATTCTAGCAACTTTCTCATACTAGCACAAATCCTGTTATTCTAGCAACTTTCTAAGTTCATGAGAGCATTATTTAATATCTGTCCCTGTTTATTTTAGGCTTTGTCCATATTTCTTGCACTGAGGTAGGTAGGGGTGTGTGTGTTAATGAAACATCCTAGTTAGGGGTAGCAGGTGGTTAGTAATTTACTCAAGCTCAAAACCCGTACCTTAGTTACAGAAAACAAAAGCATAAATTCTCTACCCCAACTACCATGCTGCATTTTTCAAAGAACTGACATTTCAGGTTAATTTTCAATTCAAGGAACCGAGTTTGAGTGAATTTATATTATATTACTGAAGAGGCATTACAGCGAATGCCTCTTCATCGACACTAAAAGAGCAAACCATGAATTATGAGAATGGCCGTAGCTTGGCTTGGGAGGGGGTAGCAGTTTGAGAGCTGTGAGTACAAATTTGAAAATCCTAGCTACACCCCTGATTCGAACCATTGTAATGAGTTCAAGGCAAGGCAGTGATGGGAGTTGTAGGTTGAGTTAGTAATGAATCTTGCAATTTTATGGTAAGTTTGTTGCAGTTTGTTCATGGTAGTAGCTTGTATATTGGTTAGTATTGGGGCTGCGTAGAGAAGTGTGGGCAGGAGGAAGGAGTGAGCTAGGGAGAGTCTAGCATTTGGAGTAAGAAATCTTTTGTTATGATAGAGCAAGCCAAGTTTCTGGTGTGTTTTTTTTTATTCCTTCCAGTAAGTGTAAGTTAAATTTCAGCTCGTCATCTATAATGACGCCTAACAGTTTAGTGTGTGTGGTTCAGGTTTTATGATTGTGTTGTTAGAGGATGTTATGGTAAATGCAGATTTGTGATTAGAAAAAGAGCGGTACCTAAACTGTGTTCCTATTTTGCAGGCTTTGTCCAGATTTTTTGTGCTAAGAGGTTGAGACCTATGGTCCCAAACTCCCTCCCACCCAATTTTTACCCTAGTTACCTCCCTCAGCTCACTTTTCCATCAGAGCTACCAATAACAACAAACACCTCCTCTAACATGCTATCATCAGGCCCCACCCTAAGAGTAGCAAGTAGGCATGACCTTATCATTCCATACTGCTCCATCAGGTGCCCAAGCTGCTAATCAAACTCAGGTCACCTGGCTCATGGTCAGAGGGCTTTATCCTTCTGTGGCAGGAAAGATGGTTTGCGAGTTCAATTTCATGATTTAATCATACTATTTCAGAATGGTGCAGCAAATATAGTAGGGAAATAAAATCTCACTGCCAGTGTTGATTAAAGTGCTAAAAAAATTGCAAAGCATATTCTATGCATGCAATTAACTCCCAAACTGCTGCAACCCTTCACCTAGCTGCAGAGGAGTTTGCTTCCCAGGCATGGATCATGCACAGAATCAAAGTAAATAAACACGGGTGCATTCTGTAGGAATGGGGTTGGTGCAGCATAGAGGTAACTAAAAAAATGACAAATCAGCAGCACAAGAAAGCATAAGTTTTATTCTGTCAAGGCAGCCTTACAGCTGATTAATAGAATCAAACAGTAGCCTCAGGGTAAAGGTACCTTCAATGTAAACACTAATAGCAATTCTCTTCACTCAGACATCTAGTACCACCACGACTCCACTAGGTACAAAATCCTTTTATTAAGACAGATAAAATAGTAAACGCTTTCGGGTTATAACCAGCCCTTCTGCAGACATATTACTTTTTGTGTATTTAAATAAAAAAAAGGCGCCAAATCACTGCATCTCTATATAGGTTCATAGGTTCATAGGTAGGTACTAGGCTATCTGTCCAAGGGCATTTATAAGCCTAGCCAGAATGTATTGGCTTTTGCCTCCCTTTTAGATTAGTTTCCTGGGCCTCTGTCCAGCAGGGCCACTGATGTAATCCAGGTGTAAATTTATGATTTCCCATCCACTTGTCAAGATTTCTCTTGAAGAGAATCAGTGAGGGGCTTTGCCTAACATAGATTGGGATTCTATTCCAGAGTGAGGGAAGTCTCTGGGACAGGACTCTGTTCCTCCAGCATGTCCTATTAATTGTTGTGCTGAGGTTTACATCCCTACAGCGTGTGGCTGTGAGAGATTTGGTTTTCTTTAGGTGGATCATGTCCATTAATTCAGGGTCAGACATGACCTTATACGTAAGGCAGAGGTCTCCTCTGAGAAGGCGGTAAGCAGCCGAGTAGAGCTGGAATTTCTTTAGCCGGGCTGCATAGGGCATCTGTTTGAGGTGCATGATCCTCTTGGTGAGGTACTTCTGGGCTCTTTCCATCTGTTGCAGGTGTCGAGTAAGGTACATCCCAAATGGGGCATTGTACTCTATTATGGGCCTGATGAGTGATGAGTAGAGGGGCACAATAACCTCTTTTGATCTAGAAGCGAACCCTTTTGTGATTAGGTGGGCTTCTGTGGCTCTGCTCGACAGTGGCACAGGAAAATAATTTTCTTGGGTGGTGAAAGCCTGGGTACCTTTGGCTAGGCTTATATAGGCTCTAGGGCCAATAGCCTAGTACCTACCTATGAAACTATGAACATAGAAGGATTTTCTAACCACTTTGGCAATGCGATTGTCAAAGGAGAGGTTGCTATCTACTTGGGTCCCTAAGTCCCTAATTACATCTTCCGAACTTAGTGGAATACCTCCTATGTGGTAGTTTGTGGGCACTTTGTTCTTACCAAAGGGGATGACTATGCACTTTTTGGCATTTAGCTTAAGGCCATGATTCTGACACCAGGTATTTGTCTCCATGAGACCTTTCTGGAGGATATCAGTGTCAGCCAGGGAGTCGATTATGACCCCCAGTTTGCAATCATCTGCAAACTTGGTCAGCTACAGTCCTCCCGTGCTTGCCTGTACCTCAGAGAAGTATATACCGAACAGGAGGGGTTCCAGGACTAAGCCCTGTGGGATGCCACTTGTAACCGGTTTGGAGTTGAAGATAGCACCCGCATCTCTGACCATGTTAGTTCTATCCATGAGCCAGTTTGCAACCCATCTTGTGACATAGGGGTTAATGTTCAAGCTGGTGAGCTTATCTATAATGCCTGAGTGGGGAATGGTGTCGAAGACCTTTGTGAGGTCCAGGTAGGCTGTGTGGACTACCTTTCCTTTGTCTATGGCCTTGGTAACAGTTACAAAGAAGTCAACCAGGTTTAAGAGGCAGAATCTGCCATTAACAAAGCTGAATTGGGTAGGGTTCAGTGTCTGGAGGTTCCCAGTGTCTCTGTTAATGAGTTCCATGATGATGCACTCCATGGCTTTGCAGACCAAGCTAGCCAAACTTATAGGGCGATAGTTCACTGGGTCCGTTGTGGCACCACCTTTGTGTAGTGGGATAACTGTTGCTGTACGCCATTCTTTGGGTACATAGCCTGTGGTGAGGCTGAGTTTGAACAGTGAGTTTAGGTGAGGGGTTAGTTCATTTTGGAGCTCATGTAAGACGCAGCCTGGGATGCCATCCAGTCTCATTGATGCTGTGTTTTTTGCTTTGGAGAGGGCTGTTTTCACCCGTGTGTCTGTGATGTCTGGGGCTCTACAATCTTCTGGAATGGACACGGGTCCTTTTGGGGGTGGGGGGGTAAAGTTTGCACTGAACCTGTCAGCCAGGATGTTGGCAATGTCAGTTGGTTCAGTGTATTTTTTGTCGTTTTGCACTAGCTCAGATAATATCTGGGAGTTTCCACTTAGGTTCTTGACATAGCTAAAAGAAGGCTTTGTGATTATCTTTATTGTCTTTGGCAATTTTTCTTTCGAAGTTGGCTTTGGATGATTTTATGAGGGATCTTAGCTTCTTGCTGGTACTGATTAGGGATGCCTTCCCTTTTTGGGATTTTGCTCTATCCTGTAATAGTTTCCTCCTTCTGTTGTAGAGCTTATTTATGGCTGGGGTCCACCAGATTGGTTTCCTCATTTTGGAGGAGTGAGTCTTTGTTTTGCTTGGGATGGCTCGAGCCATGCATTCCTGTAGGTGCACATAGAAAGCATTTTGTAAAAGATTCTGCGGTTTGGGCTGCATTATCCCTTAGCAATGGGGCTTTGAAACTTTCCACCTCGGTCCTGAGAAGTGTGAAGTTTGCTTTTGAAAATTTTTTACAGTGGTTTCCTTGATTGTGGGTGGGGTTGGGATGTGGATGCCTAGAGTGATTAGTTTATGGTCTGATCTTATCAGCAATGGGTTTACCTCTGGTGTGGAACATTGATCTCCCATGTTGGTGATGATCACGTCCAATATGTTGTCACCTCTCATGGGAGTGGTAATCAGTTGTTCCAGGGTGTTTGAGTTTATAAACTCTAGGAAGCGTTGGGCAAAGGAGTTTGTACTTGAGTAATTTTCCCAGTCTATGTTAGGGTAGTTGAAATCACCCAATATCATGGTGTTGGGTAGGATTTTTATATTTTTCAGTGTTCTCAGGAATGCTGAGTGGGAGTCCTGAGACAAGGTGGGTGATCTATAGCAGGCTACAAACTGAAAAGCAGTTCTGCCCACTGTTAGTTGCACATGGATGGTCTCTGAGGCCTCGTGCTGTGCTACTAGCCTGGAGGAGTGGGAATCCTTGATGAAAATGGATACACCCCCACCTTTTGTATTTCGGTCCAGGTTTTGGGGCCAAAAGGTATGGTAAGAGTTGTAGCCTGGTAGTGCTGGGGTGCTCTCTGGAGCCTTGAACCAGGTTTCTGTTACTGCACATATATCGATTCCCTCATTACTGAGGAGCCCCTTGAGTGCGTGCATTTTGAGGTTTAGACTTCTGGCACTGAGTAGCATTACCCTCAGTTTTTGGTTGCTTGTGTTGTTTATGGAGGTGGGTTTGTCTTTTGAACCTTGCCTAAAAAAGGCACTATGGGGGTGGCAAGAGCCTTGGCCAATATTCGAAAGCCCAAGGGCGACAGGTGCAAGCCATCTCTGGCGAAGCAGCGAGGCTTGTCAAGCATGTCTTCCCAGGCTGACAAACACTGGATCCCCTTTGAACGACACTAAAAGCTTAGCCAATTGTTAAAATTGATCATTTTATCTTTATACTGTGGCATCATTCTTGGTGAGGGCAAGATGCTACTCAGGATCAAGGTCATACCGGCCTGGGATACATGATGTGAGAGCTCCTCTATGTCTCTTTTCATGTAGTCCAGGGAGGTACATCTCAGGTCGTTCACACCAACATGGACAATGACAGAGTCATATTTATACCTGTTGTGGAGTGACCTGAGTGCATGTGTTATGTGGCAGATCCTGGCACCCGACAGGCAGCTCACCGTGACCTTCTCCTTGTTCAGTCTAGTGAGTGGGACGTCAGTGTGCCTGACAATAGAGTCACCTATTACTAGTGTATTGGGTGTGTTGTTTAGCCTTAAGGGCTGTGGTTGCGTGGCACACTGACTTTGTGAAGTATGTGATATGTTCTTGTTGTTGAGGCATGGAAGTTGTTTGGATGTCTGGTTTGGAGGTCTCTGCTGCTTTGGCAGATTTCTATTTAGAGCCTCCGAGTATGTTTTTGTTATTTTATGTGTGTTATTGACTGGTGCAGAAATGATTGGTCTATGTGAGACTGGTAGTGTGGTCCAAGTGTTTTCCTTCTCCTTATGACTGACTGTTGCAGTCTTGGGTTGAGAGAGCTTTGCCTCCAGTCTGGCTGTAAAGTTGCATCTCTCGCATACATTTGTGTTTGTTGGAAGGAGGAGTGGGTGGTATGTGTACATGAGACAATTGTAACATTGCCTCAGGATGCCCAGATTCATCAGCTGGACTGGAGAGTACACCTGAAACTGCCCTTTGGACATGCCTGCACAGATAAAGTGAAGTTATACTGATTGTCCAGTTAGGGACAGATTGAGAGCCCTGTACTTCTGTATAGTATGGGGGGGTAGTGCTAGCATTTCTTGGTGCTTACTAGTAGATTTGGGCAAGTGCTGGACTTAAAAAGAACTGGTTTGAGTGCTTATGTTAAATGTTTGACCTGTTCCTAGGGAAAATTTGAAGAGCACACTTTGTGGAGCCGGGAATAATTTAACCTTAGCTAACCAGAGCTGCGCGATGCGCAAAACCACGCAAAACCACACAAATGCGGGTTTTAAGACAGGAAGATGAAAGAGATAGAAATTAGCCATAAACGGCCAATAAACTACTATAAACTATTTTGTCTAGAGATGTGGAATGTGTTTATATTGAAAGAAGTTGCCTTAGAGGGGGTGAATAACATTAATTTGGTTTTAGAGGCATTGAGTGCTAGGTGATTCCTTTTCATCCATTGCTCAGTTGTTTAAAAAGCATCTTGAGTCAGTTTTAGGAGTGAGGGGATAGAGGTGGCAGCGCAGATAATAGCAGAATCATCGGCATATTGGATGATGTCTGAGAATGGGATAGAGTTGCGGAAATCATTTATAAATATATTGAAGAGAAGGGGACTCAGTATAGAGCCCTGGGGTACCCCAGTAGGAGTATTTAGAAATGAGGTGGCCTTTTTCCATTTGACTGCTTGAGATCTGTTAGATAAGTAGCTGGAGAACCAGTTCAAGGAGGAGGGGAGATAGGTTAAGTTTAGAAAGTTTAGTTAGTAGCAGGCTGTGAGAGAGTGTCAAAGGCCTTAGAGAGGTCGAGTAGTAGGGTAGAAACAATTTGGCCAGAGTCACGAGCTTTATTTACAGTTTCAAGGAAGGAGAGGAGGGCGGTCATAGTGCTATGATGTGGTCTGAATCCATGTGTGGGAGTTAGTAGGTGATTATCTAAGAGATGTGGAAGGAGTTGTAGTTGGATACACCTTTCTAGGAGTTTAGAGATGGGGGACAGAATAGCGATGGGGCGGAAATTAGTAACATTGTTGTTGTTGCCACCTTTATGTAGAGGTATGATAAAGGCCCTTTTCCAGACTTGGGGTACTATACATTCTTGGATAGAGCGGTTGATTAAAATGCTAATAGGGTAAGCGATTGCTTCAGCAGCTTTGCTAAGAAAGTAAGAAGGGATGTTATCAGGAGCATTGGTGCATGGCTTCAGTTTCATAAGGAATTTCTTTATAGTAGAAGTGGGTATAGGTTTAAATGAGAAAAAGGAGTGTGAAGAGGGCGAATTAGGGGCAGATGAAGCTGATGAAGTAGTAGGAGTAGGAGGAGTGGAGGGATGGGAGTTAGTAGATGGAAATGAGGAAGTAGTAGCAGAGTGGGGTAGAGATGGTTGGGGATGGTAAGGGAGTTTTGGAGAATGTAGTGGTGTTAGAGAAAGATGACGTTAATTTGGAAATGGATTCAATGAAAAGAGTTAAATTGGGTAGCCAAGTCTTGGTCAGGAGCGTTTGGGTCTGGGGTAGGGGTATCTGGTTTGCTGGGGTTAAGTAGAGTAGAGATACCTTTCCAAAATTTCTGAGGGTTTGATTTTATTATTTTGAAGTGTGGAAAAGTAGTTTTGTCGGTAAGATTATGAGCTTTTTACCTTATTTCGAAGTATTTTATATTCATTGTAATAAAAGGACAGGATTACAGTATTTTCAGAAGCTCATTACATTTTATTGCAGACCAGTGTCTTATAGAAGTGTCTGTGTGTTAGTACACTTGTAGTTGGGTCAGGGTGGCTTTAATGGTATATGGTAAATAAGCATTGCTACCTTACTTAAAAGCCAAGCCCTGCAACAACTAGCTCCACACTGAAGTCAAAACACAATAGCTCTGGTGGGTAAATGTACTCTGTAGTAATCAAAAAGGCAAATGTTTAAAATAACTACAGCTTATGTGCAAACACAATAGGTAGTGATGAAACAATGCTCTGCTAAAAATGCTTTAATGCTCCACATTGCTGAGCTGCAGATCAGTTATCACTGGCTACCAGGATTTCACCCACTTCAGCTCAAGCACGGTGCCGCTCAGTGCAACCTTCCCAGAACTAATTTGTCTGACCAGAATTATTTGGTGTGTGTATAAGAGGGAGGTAGCATACCCCTCAGCTGTCCAGATTTTTGCCCCATATTCCTCCTAAAAGGATTGAAGTTGCTAAATGAGACATTTCAGTTTTAGATGTCATGTCATTTAGAAAATGCATACTAACACAAATCCTGTTACTCTTGCAATTTTCTAAGTTTCTGAGAGCCATATTTATAATCTGTCCCTATTTATTTTAGGCTTTGTCCAGATTTCTTGCACTAAGGTTGAGGCCTTGAGGGGTGTGGTATGTTTGTGAGAAAGTGAAATGCCCAAGTTAGAGTTAACAGGTGGAATTTTCAAGTGCATTTTCAAGGAACTGTGAGTTTTAAGGAAGCTAAGTTCACTGCTGCTCATGCCAAGTCTATTTACAATGTGCAACTGTTTTGTTTAGCAAATGGTATCTCTATTGTGGTATAAAGTTTTAAAGCTATGTTAGTAGCACCACAAGTAGAATACTTGCATCTTAATGTAAAGACTTGAGGTTCTATTCCTACAGCATATACATTTGTATGCTGCAGTCCTCAGGATGTCCTCCTTTGGATGAGATGCCTAATAACTATGAACCTGTTTTTCAGCTTGTCATCCATTTTCTATTGCAATATACAAGCTTACCATTTTTTTAATTTAACATAGGCAATTTATTCTTTGACGCAACAGGCACTGAATTTGTAGATGAAACACTGAAATATACAGTTGTTTTCTAGCAACAACATCTTCATTAGTTTCAGATATCTTTAATGTGGAATTATTCAGATTACTTTTACTTCAGCAGAGTCACTCAAACAAGTGCTGCTGTATAATACAAGGGATATAATTCAATTATATATTATAATTAATACAATCAGGTAAATCAAATAACTTTTGCATGGCCCTAACGGTGTGCAAGGAGCCTATTGCTTGAAAACAGTTCAAAGGTAAATAACCTGCCACTGGCCAGATGCATTTTCTTTGAATGTGGGTTTCAATGCTGTTTCATTGAATGTGAGTTTCAAAAGTAGAGAAGTTTTAATGCCAAGTCTGTTTTCGTTGTAAGACCTTTGTTTAGGTTTAGTAAATGTCTCAGTGTTTGGGCTATAATGTTTGAAATAAAAGTTGTAAATGCCTTTTGCTTGAAAACAGTTCAAAGGTAAATAACCTGCCACTGGCCAGATGCATTTTCTTTGAATGTGGGTTTCAATGCTGTTTCATTGAATGTGAATTTCAAAAGTAGAGAAGCTTTAATGCCAAGTCTGTTTTCATTGTAAGACTATTGCTTTGTTTAGGTTTAGTAAATGTCTCAGTGTTTGGGCTATAATGTTTGAAATAAAAGTTGTAAATTAAATCCAACTGCCTGTAATCATTGTAGAACTAAAGCATAAAACAGTATGCACACAGATTTGAACAGTGTCTACAGTAAATGGGGAGAAATAGCCAAGTAATGGGACACTGGAATGGCTGTGTGGGCGGGGCTTGGGGTGGGTGGACTTGGGCGGGGCTGTGTTGGAAGGGGGCAGGGTGAGCTATGTGGGTGGGGCTCTGGGTTTGCACCCCCCTGCAAAAAATCCTGCGGGCTCCCTTGCCTATGTGGTAGTTTGTGGGTACTTTGTTTTTTTCCAAAGGGGATGACTATGCACTTTTTGGCATTTAGCTTGAGGCCATGGTTTTGACACCAGGTATCTATCTCAGTGGGACCCTTTTGGAGGATGTCTGTGTCAGCCAGAGAGTCAATTATAGCCCCTAGTTTGCAGTCGTCTGCGAACTTGGTCAGCTATAGTCCTTCTGTGCTTGCCTGTACCTCTAAGAAGTATATGCCGAACAGGAGGGGTCCTAAGACTAAGCACTGGGGAACACCACTTGTAACCAGTTTAGAGTCAGACCTATCTCCTGCAACTCTTAGCATGTGGGTTCTGTCCGTGAGCCAGTTGGCAACCCATCTCAAGATGTAGGGGCTTATGTACATAATTAAAACTCATAAAATGTATCACACATAATATATATATATATATATATATATATATATATATATATATATATATATATATATACACACATATATATATATATATATATATATATATATATATATATATATATATACATAATTCATATATAGTGCAATACTTCACATATACACAATTTATAACCTATGACTCTATGCAAAATTCATAATTTATAATCACATGAACATATAATCAATAAATAAAACATCAAATACACGTCTAAAAAAAGCACTTTACTTATTCTAAGCCTCAATGTTTTAGGAGCCTATCCCTCAGAAATGGTTTAATCGAGACCCTATCATTTAATCCTTTACCTTTATCTGACTGCATCCTGATTATCCATTTAACTTCCTCTTTTTCTGTATAATTCTTTACATTACCTAGCCTGTTACTTCTATTCACTAATTCTATTGCCATGAATCTAAATTTATGGCTCAAATCATTTTCCAATGTATGTCTAGCCAATGCATTAGTTTTATCATCAAGATTAATGGCATAGATATACTCCCTCATTCTCTCCCTTAGAGTCTGATTCGTCTTTCCTATATAGAAGCTGGTACATTTTATACAGCAAGCCAGATATGTGAGATCTCTAAACTTGCAGTCAGCATAATCTCTAAAGGTATAAGTCCTACCAGTATCGGGATGCTTAACATTATCAGAGCCCATCATATAAGAGCATTGATTGCAATTTCTGCATGGAAAAGTCCCTTGTCTATTAGATTCCACCCTACTCCCCTTATTCTCTTCGTAGCACAACAGCCTCTTTAGGGATTTATTATTCCGACAGCTATACCTTGGTTTAGGGCCAACTATATTTCAAATTTCATCATTAGTTGTCAAAATAGCCCAGTTTCTATTGATCACACTGCATATATGTCTATTGTTGTTAGAATATGGTATATTCAACCTAATTTGTCTACTAGCTGAACCATTTTGTGTATTTACTTGAAATGATTCAGTTACACTCATATCCCTTCTCCAAAAATGGGGTCTTCCTTTCCCTTCTCTATTTCATAGGTTTGCAAGATTGTTTTGGGAAGGGGGTGCCTTTATACACCCAAAAAATAACCTGACAAATTTTAAGAAATTTTACTTTACTGCTAATGTATAAGAAAAAATACTTTTTTATAATAAGGGCGGCCAAAAATATTTTCCGATGGTTTAAACATCCTGGAATTTCATTTGTACTAGGGGTAGCTTACAGTGACAAAGTCTAACAGTTACTCTGTTAGGCAGTCACTAAATTGTTTAACAGTTTAAAGTGAATGGATGAATAACTGTTTTAGACTCTGCTGTATGCAACAAAGATGCCTAGATCCAACATTCACTCATTGTAAACTGATGAGAAGTCACATCTTGTGTTTTGAAAGGTACTTTGCAGCAGGAAGACCATCTAGGCTTTGTTAGTCTATTGCTGAGGTTTGACAATCACAAAAAGTGAGTGAGGCAGACCTTGCCACCTTACGCTGACATCTAAACACAGATGATATTTTATTGCTCAGTTTTTATTTTCTGCCCTACATTCTTCTTGATAATACAGACATGGTTATTATTATTCATTTCTTGATCTATTGTGCTACGCTGAATAAAATATTTCTAAATTGTCAATGTAGAAGAGCATTTAAAATGCATACATTTCTTCATTTCATTTATGATCTACACATGTATATTGTACCACTCCCTCCATGAACATAAAGTTCTGTTTGTAAATTTACTGACTGTATAGTATCTTTCACAGCCAATGAACATGCTCCATAGTTGCTAGTAATTGTCCTCAGCTGTGAGGTTTGTATTTCAAAGCCTCGTACAATGAAGCTCAGCTCAAATGCCAGAAACGTTAGCAAATTTTCATCTGAATGGACCCTGTTAACTTCCATTCACAGAGGTTTAGCAACACACACCTGGGCCCCAGTCTTTTCTATGCACGTTTTTGTATACCATGTTTTCTTTCATTTAAGAAGACAGCTTCCTCTTTGTTTATTGCACTTGATTTATTTATTTTTCAAGGATT
This sequence comes from Protopterus annectens, assembly GCF_019279795.1. Classification (NCBI taxonomy): domain Eukaryota; kingdom Metazoa; phylum Chordata; order Ceratodontiformes; family Protopteridae; genus Protopterus; species Protopterus annectens. The sequence continues at coordinate 1,050,541,254 of NC_056733.1, forward strand.
AATTTTTCTTGTGATGGATTTCATACCCCCCAGATGAGCACAGCAAATCTCTGAACACTAAACTGCACACTCTGCTTCTCTTCCGAATTGTAGAACAGGCTAAAGAGAGGAGGGGGTGATGTCTGGTGTTTGCTGCAGTTTACAAGTTTTATTTTATTTTATGTTATTTAACATTTGTTTACTGGGAATGTATGACTCAAGGCCCTTGTTCACTGGGTGTAGATAACACATTAATAATAACACAAAGCCTAGAGCTGGGACTCACTGCAGTTCTTTCTTTCTATAGCCTTTATACAGCTGGCATATGTATGCAGAATGCAGGTACAAATCTGTGCATACTTTGCTGGCACGTGTGATATGTTTGAAGCTCTTTTACTTTTTAAGACAAGGAACACCCTCAATATAAGCAGTAGGTCATTATTTTTCATTTTCAAATTACTTTCTTAAATGCACAAATTAACTACCCAGGGTTGTTTTTATTATCTCTAACTAATGCAGAATCTTCAAACATAAAGTATTTTCATAATTAATAATGAATATGAATATTAGTTGTTTCAGTAAAATATTGTCACAGACCACTTTTCTGTACTTAGGAATGCTTTGTTTAGTGATAGTAATGGTGTTTGCGTCTCTTTTGGCAATATTTGCATTCATTTATTATCCTGCTCCCCACACTTTCATAATACATTTTAAATGCTATTTGCCCCTCCTGTAGATGGTGGGCAACACTTGTTGAGCTGTATTGTAACTTTTTCATCTCCAGTCATTCCTGTGCTGTAAAAAAAGACCTGCTTTCTTGCTGCAAACATTTGGTATTGGTAAATCCCATCTGGAGTACCGTGTCCTATCTATGGATACATTTCCAGACTGGTACTACTGACTGCATATATTTTGTAATCAGCAAAATAAAAAGTGTATGCCTTGCAGTACAAGAGTAAATAGGGGCACACACCTTTAGAGAGCTAGTCTGGCAGTTAGCACAGATTATTAAGGCTATAAACAAACAAACGACTTCCTGTTTTTCAGGGTTTGAATTCTTCAGACTTTATTTGCCAACAGTCTGAACTTCAGCAAGTCACTTAACCAGACAGTGACCTGTGGTAATTGTTAAACTGGGCTATGCTCCTTAACAGTATTCTGGACCTGGTAATTACCTATGAATCTAAAGCATTTATCTTTCACAGATGCACAAACACATTGTTTATTTTGCTACACAAACATCTTATTTTTTATATAAACTTTTGGCAATTGCCAAATGAAAGTCTGTTCAGGTAAAGCATTTCTTGCAGACATTGTTTTTAGGAATGACATTATCTTTTCAATCTGTAAATCTACTCAGATGACCTCTGGTTACCTCAGAGATATATCTACTGAAGTTAAGAATGGCGAGCCCAGCTTCAGCAGGGATACATTGCTATTTAACATTTTGGTCATTACACTGGGCATTTTCTAACCAAGCCTCATACATTCATGTTATTGTAGGACATCCCAAGAATCACTTTTCCCGAGGAGTCCCTCTTGTACAGTACCTAACACTTTGGAATATCAGGTGATTGGGATTAATACTCCAGGGCCATCCATAAGTATCCATTGTGGATAACTCCTGTCACTTATGTGTAGAGCACATCTGCTGGGTTAATGGCTGTTGGTTTCACAGACTTTTCATACAGTGCCCATGACAGTCATTTAGTATTATTATGTCTTGTTTGTTTTATACTCAGAATGGAAAATGTGCAGATGTAAAAGTCCACAGTCAACATAAGTGCTCTCTTCTGACTGCTGAACATGGCTATCAGTGCCTAGTGGTTTATTTCTATTGATATTAGCAAAAATTATTTACTTCTCAGACCAGGATAAGTGCTTTTCTGTTTATCTCAATAGTAATACTCATCTCTAATCAGTGAAATTGGTATAAATACTGTATCTTTCTCTGTGCCATCTTTGAATTCATCTGGCAAATTACTTATGCAAGATGAAACTTTACACACAATCATAATAGGCAAAGTTGGATCAAAGTGGTCATTGGTTGCAGTGTGAAGCAGCATATGGGCTCTAACTGAATACCATGTGACCTGAATCTGAGTAGAAGTGTAGGCTATGGATGACATGTCCATGTAAGAAATGGAATGACTGCCCAGTGCTGGTACAATGATCCTTGGATGGCTGATGTCCTAGCATAGCAATGTTATCTGCAAAAAAGGTTCTGAAGTTTAAGCCCTCCAACAGGGATATCTCAAACATAAGTCGCCACAAGTAGAACATAGCACTTCAGTTAACATTGCTGTTGTATGGATGTGGCCATCTACAATGGCTCAACATAAGTGCTGTCAAGTCAACTACAGGGGTGTTAGGAGGATATAAAAAATACATTTTATGATCTCTAGTGGATGACAGCTTTGATCAATGGTTCTCACTTTCCTGTGCCACAATTTTTATCTACTTATTTTATTTACACTTTGTCGACCAGTTTAGTACTGCTAGGCCGATGGCCTCTTTTCAGGGGAGTTCCCAGGTGGTCTTCATACTTATAATGTTATGATGCTGGGGTCTGGGAAACAAAGAGTTCATTATGAAATGCAGGGTTGATAGGCACGGTGGGGGAAGAATAACAAACGTATTAACATGATATGGATCGGAGTGAATCAGCACTTAATTTGAATGTAATAATTTCTTTTAACTTCCTGAATTCATGTTCACAGTTCTTTCTACACTCATATTCAACCTTATTTGGGATTGCAATAGCAATGAGAGGATCAGTAGATACGTCAGTGATTTACTCATTCAAAATACAATTTAATTTGTGACATTCTGAGATGTAGATGCCTACTGTGGTTTTCAGACATGCAGCCAGTGACTACTTGATCAGTTTCTGATTGCTTGACCCCATTTCTTCAAAATAAAAGTAAATGAAAGATTATAAATTTATAAGAGGGACTTTGCACGGATCTCAGCACTGGGTTAGTTGTAGTTCTGAAATCACCACACAGATGAACAACATTTATACAATGTTCAAAAATATTCTACCTCCTACAGTTCACTTTCTATTTCAGACGTAACAGCATTAGACACAACTCCTTCCATGGAAATAAATGACATTGTAACCATGTTTTAGACTATCTACATATTATCTGAATGTTTTATAATCAGTATGTATAGACTGCTGTTTTCTTTCATGTTTATGTTAAAGCTATTTCTTCTGCATGTAAATGTATTGTGTCTTCTCATTATGTTGGAGCTTTTCTCCCCGGGCCTCTACTGAAAAAGGACATGTGTCCAACTAGACTAGCCCAGTCAACAAATGTAAAATAAAATAAAATAAAATAAAATAAATAAATAAAATAAAATAAAGCATTTCCTGTGTCAAAATTACTATTATGTTTCATCCCTGCTAAGTATGGAGCGCTCAAATTGTATCTCTGCTTGATTTATACTTTACAGCTCTAAACATGTCATGTCATACATTCATTCCCTGTGTTTGACTATATTTTGTCTAACCCTTTTCAGTTACTGTAGATACCATTTTGTTTAACCCTTCTTCACTTCCTGTAGACACCATTTTGTCTAACTTTCTTCACTTCCTGTAGACACCATTTTGTCTAACCTTCTTCACTTCCAGTAGGCACCATTTTGCCTAAACTTCTTCATTTCCTGTGAACACCAGTTTGCTTACATTGTATGATTCATACTTGCCATTCTGCACACTATTTTTCCCATTCACTTTCTCTCTGTTGTTATTTCACATAGACATTGACTCAGTATGGCTATTTGTAAAATATGTACTGTAATATTTAGATAATAATTGTTGGAGATTTGTAGTCCTAAGTAGTTCAATTTTAAGAAGACAATAGTGAGAGCTCAAAGAGTTAATTATGGAAAGAGAGGATGGAAAAGTTATGCAAGTATTTAGACGGAGTAAATAAGGGTATAGTGCAGGGAGTCAGGTTTTGGTTAGTGTTATTATGGCACATGAACAAAGACAGAGATAAGAGAGATGTAGTCTAAGGGATTTCTTAAAGAAAGCAAGTTGGCTAATTGTTCTGATTGAAGATGGAGGTTATTTCATAGTTTTGAGACAGTAAAAGAGTGCAGCATTTCGCCAGCTGAGAGACTGGGTTTTCAAATTTCAGCAACATTTTGTTTTCAGATCTAAAAGATCAATTAGGATGATACATAGTCAGCACTGAGGAGAGAGAGGGGTGGGGTGTTGGTTTGTATATAGGTTTGTGTGCAGTTTCTCCTTTAAGCTTATTTTCTGCAGGGAGCAAGCACTTGTGGAGTATATATATATATATATATATATATATATCTTTATATATATATATCTATATATATATATATATATATATATATATATATATATATATATATATATATGTATATATATATCTTTATATAAATATATACGTATTTATGTCAGATTATCGAAGTTCTGAAACTTCAAAATTCATATGGCCAAGACCATATAACTGAAGTTTTGGAGCTTTGAA
>NC_056733.1:1050550740-1050573240 GCF_019279795.1 Protopterus annectens
TTGTGGAGACTATAGTACATCTAAGACTATACAATATTGTGTAGACTATACAATGTTGTGGAGACTATAGTACATCTAAGACTATACAATACAATATTTTGTAGACTATAGTACATCTAAGACTATACAGTATTGTGTAGACTATAGTACATCTAAGGCTATACAAAATAATGTGTAGACTATAGTACATCTAAGACTATACAATATTGTGTAGACTATAGTACATCTAAGACTATACAATATTGTGTAGACTATAGTACATCTAAGACTATACAATATTGTGTAGACTATAGTACATCTAAGACTATACAATATTGTGTAGACTATAGTACATCTAAGACTATACAATATTGTGTAGACTATAGTACATCTAAGACTATACAATATTGTGTAGACTATAGTACATCTAAGACTATACAATATTGTGTAGACTATAGTACATCTATGACTATACAATATTGTGGACACTATAGTACATCTAAGACTATACAATATTGTGGAGACTATACTACATCTAAGACTATATAATATTGTGGAGACTATAGTACATCTAAGACTGTATAATAGTGTGTAGACTATGGTACATCTAAGATTATACAATATTGTGTAGATTATAGTACATCTAAGACTATACAATATTGTGTAGACTATAGTACATCTAAGACTATACAATATTGTGTAGACTATAGTACATCTATGACTATACAATATTGTGGAGACTATAGTACATCTAAGACTATACAGTATTGTGTAGACTATAGTACATCTAAGGCTATACAAAATAATGTGTAGACTACAGTACATCTAAGACTGTACAATAGTGTGTAGACTATAGTACATCTAAGATTATACAATATTGTGTACACTATAGTACATCTAAGACTATACAATATTGTGTAGACTATAGTACATCTAAGAATATACAATATTGTGTAGACTGTAGTACATCTAAGACTATACAATATTGTGTAGATTTTAGTACATCTATGACTATACAATATTGTGGAGACTATAGTACATCTAAGACTATACAATATTGTGTAGATTTTAGTACATCTATGACTATACAATATTGTGGAGACTATAGTACATCTAAGACTATGCAATATTGTGGAGACTGTAGTACATCTAAGACTATACAATATTGTGTAGATTTTAGTACATCTATGACTATACAATATTGTGGAGACTATAGTACATCTAAGACTATGCAATATTGTGGAGACTGTAGTACATCTAAGACTATACAATATTGTGTAGACTATAGTACATCTAAGACTATACAATATTCTGTAGACTATAGTACATCTAAGGCTATACAATATTGTGTAGACTATAGTACATCTAAGACTATACAATATTGTGGACACTATAATACATCTAAGACTATACAATATTGTGGAGACTATACTACATCTAAGACTATACAATATTGTGGAGACTATAGTACATCTACGACTATGCAATATTGTGTAGACTATACAATGTTGTGGAGACTATAGTACATCTAAGACTATACAATACAATATTTTGTAGACTATAGTACATCTAAGTCTATACAGTATTGTGTAGACTATAGTACATCTAAGGCTATACACAATAATGTGTAGACTATAGTACATCTAAGACTATATAATATTGTGTAGACTATAGTACATCTAAGACTATACAATATTGTGTAGACTATAGTACATCTAAGACTATACAATATTGTGTAGACTATAGTACATCTAAGACTATACAATATTGTGTAGACTATAGTACATCTAAGACTATACAATATTGTGTAGACTATAGTACATCTAAGACTATACAATATTGTGTAGACTATAGTACATCTAAGACTATACAATATTGTGTAGACTATAGTACATCTATGACTATACAATATTGTGGACACTATAGTACATCTAAGACTATACAATATTGTGGAGACTATACTACATCTAAGACTATATAATATTGTGGAGACTATAGTACATCTAAGACTGTATAATAGTGTGTAGACTATGGTACATCTAAGATTATACAATATTGTGTAGATTATAGTACATCTAAGACTATACAATATTGTGTAGACTATAGTACATCTAAGACTATACAATATTGTGTAGACTATAGTACATCTATGACTATACAATATTGTGGAGACTATAGTACATCTAAGACTATACAGTATTGTGTAGACTATAGTACATCTAAGGCTATACAAAATAATGTGTAGACTACAGTACATCTAAGACTGTACAATAGTGTGTAGACTATAGTACATCTAAGATTATACAATATTGTGTACACTATAGTACATCTTAGACTATACAATATTGTGTAGACTATAGTACATCTAAGAATATACAATATTGTGTAGACTGTAGTACATCTAAGACTATACAATATTGTGTAGATTTTAGTACATCTATGACTATACAATATTGTGGAGACTATAGTACATCTAAGACTATACAATATTGTGTAGATTTTAGTACATCTATGACTATACAATATTGTGGAGACTATAGTACATCTAAGACTATGCAATATTGTGGAGACTGTAGTACATCTAAGACTATACAATATTGTGTAGATTTTAGTACATCTATGACTATACAATATTGTGGAGACTATAGTACATCTAAGACTATGCAATATTGTGGAGACTGTAGTACATCTAAGACTATACAATATTGTGTAGACTATAGTACATCTAAGACTATACAATATTCTGTAGACTATAGTACATCTAAGGCTATACAATATTGTGTAGACTATAGTACATCTAAGACTATACAATATTGTGGACACTATAATACATCTAAGACTATACAATATTGTGGAGACTATACTACATCTAAGACTATATAATATTGTGGAGACTATAGTACATCTAAGACTATATAATATTGTGTAGACTATAGTACATCTAAGACTATACAATATTGTGTAGACTATAGTACATCTAAGACTATACAATATTGTGGAGACTATAGTACATCTAAGACTATACAATATTGTGTAGATTTTAGTACATCTATGACTATACAATATTGTGGAGACTATAGTACATATAAGACTATGCAATATTGTGGAGACTATAGTACATCTAAGACTATACAATATTGTGGAGACTATAGTACATCTAAGGCTATACAAAATAATGTGTAGACTATAGTACATCTAAGACTATACAATATTGTGGACACTATAATACATCTAAGACTATACAATATTGTGGAGACTATACTACATCTAAGACTATATAATATTGTGGAGACTATAGTACATCTAAGACTATATAATATTGTGTAGACTATAGTACATCTAAGACTATACAATATTGTGTAGACTATAGTACATCTAAGACTATACAATATTGTGGAGACTATACTACATCTAAGACTATATAATATTGTGGAGACTATAGTACATCTAAGACTATATAATATTGTGGAGACTATAGTACATCTAAGACTATACAATATTGTGTAGACTATAGTACATCTATGACTATGCAATATTGTGGACACTATAATACATCTAAGACTATACAATATTGTGGAGACTATACTACATCTAAGACTATATAATATTGTGGAGACTATAGTACATCTAAGACTATACAATATTGTGGAGACTATAGTACATCTAAGACTATACAATATTGTGTAGACTATAGTACATCTAAGACTATACAATATTGTGTAGACTATAGTACATCTAAGACTATACAATATTGTGTAGACTATAGTACATCTAAGACTATACAATATTGTGTAGACTATAGTACATCTAAGACTATACAATATTGTGTAGACTATAGTACATCTAAGACTATACAATATTGTGTAGACTATAGTACATCTAAGACTATACAATATTGTGTAGACTATAGTACATCTATGACTATACAATATTGTGGACACTATAATACATCTAAGACTATACAATATTGTGGAGACTATACTACATCTAAGACTATATAATAATGTGTAGACTATAGTACATCTAAGCATTCAAAAAACATGAGCCAGCACGTACGGTTCCATCGAACCAACTTTATTAATATCCAGATTCCTTAAATAAAGGAATCTTAATGAATAAACAGCATACCGGTTTCGGCCATGTCATGGCCTTTATCAATGCAGTTCAGAAAAAATAATAAGGAAACCCGACCCCTGGTGGACCATCCTTATATACTCCATATTTAAAGGGGTACAAAATCTTGTATAATGAACAAATACATTGGAGCAAAACAGCACATAAATCACATCATATAACAAAACCTTCAACATAATAAACATATGAACCATGTGCAATATCATCAAAAAATAAAAATAAAAATAAAATAAATAATATAATATGAAAATATTGTACAAAAATTGTGAAATATTAATATACCAAAAAAATAATAATAAATACATATCTTCCATCACCAAAATGTTAAGGGACTTATATGGTGATCAGGACAACTGGTCAGGACAATTTCTATATATAGAAAACAACCTGTATAGGTTGTTTCTATAAAAATATATATATGTGTGTCCACCACATTCCTGTTGAAATTTTTAATGTGCATAAAAACAAAATCAATAGAGGATATAATAGTCATAATGTGTATGCCCAATATATATATATATATATATATATATATATATATATACACACACACTTGACCTACCAAATTCTATTCTAACATATTTAAACCGGGTTTAAATAAACCCCCCAATTGAATTATCCACCTTTGTTCCATTTGATCAAGCTTTTGATGCCATCCGGCTTTAAAACCCCTATGGAGGGTAATTTTATCTATAACCACAAACCGAAAAATGGCCGAAGAATGCTCCAAGGTATGTTTAAATAGTGCATTAGCAACACGTTTGTTTTTAATTGCACTTAAATGTTCCCCTATTCTAAATTTGACAGGTCTAGACGTTTGTCCAACATAGAATGCAGAGCAACTACATGTAACCAAATATACCACCCAGTCTGTGCTGCAATTAGCAAAAACCCTTATTTCAAAAATTCGTGATGTGTTTTTACTAGAAAATTCTTTGGTTTGTTGCAAATGCTGACAAGCAGCACAATGCCCACAAGGATAACACCCCCTTAATCTATCGCCACTTAAGGTTCTTTGTTGTGGTATATTTGTAACATGTCTTTTATAATGTGTGAAGTGAGAATTCATATTCCATCCCCTTCAGTAAGAAAACTGACAGTTTGCCGGCAACACCCTACCTAAAACCTCATGTGACAAAAGGATACCCCAATGTTGGTTAATGACATCCCTGAAACAATTAGTATTATTCCCATAGGTGGTCACCAACCTTATCGGTTGAATATCTTTTGTTTTATTGCCAATCCTGTTGTTGGCTTTATAACATAATAAAATAATAAATCCTGACGTATAGTATAGTACATCTAAGACTGTATAATAGTGTGTAGACTATGGTACATCTAAGATTATACAATATTGTGTAGATTATAGTACATCTAAGACTATACAATATTGTGTAGACTATAGTACATCTAAGACTATACAATATTGTGCAGTCTATAGTACATCTAAGACTATACAATACTGTGTAGACTATAGTACATCTATGACTATACAATATTGTGGAGACTATAGTACATCTAAGACTATACAATATTGTGGAGACTATAGTACATCTAAGACTATACAATATTGTGGAGACTATAGTACATCTAAGACTATACAATATTGTGTAGACTATAGTACATCTAAGACTATACAATATTGTGTAGACTATAGTACATCTAAGACTATACAATATTGTGTAGACTATAGTACATCTAAGACTATACAATATTGTGTAGACTATAGTACATCTAAGGCTATACAAAATAATGTGTAGACTATAGTACATCTAAGATTATACAATATTGTGTAGACTATAGTACATCTAAGATTATACAATATTGTGTAGACTATAGTACATCTAAGACTATACAATATTGTGTAGACTATAGTATATGTAAGATTATACAATATTGTGTAGACTGTAGTACATCTAAGACTATACAATATTGTGTAGACTATAGTACATGTAAGATTATACAATATTTTGTAGACTATAGTACATGTAAGATTATACAATATTGTGTAGACTATAGTACATCTAAGACTATACAATATTGTGTAGACTATAGTATATGTAAGATTATACAATATTGTGTAGACTGTAGTACATCTAAGACTATACAATATTGTGTAGACTATAGTACATGTAAGATTATACAATACTGTGTAGACTATAGTACATCTAAGACTATACAATATTGTGTAGACTATAGTACATCTAAGACTATACAATATAGTACATCTAAGACTATACAAAATAATGTGTAGACTAGTGTTTTTTGCAGCAACCAGAAAAATGTGTTTATTTATAGTTTTACTGGCAAAAATGTAGCAATTACTATACGACCATCAGACTGGCCCCTATCAAAGGTCATGTGTGTCATCAATAAACATGCCAGCATTTCCTTACCCTAATACTGCAAAACATGCGCATTCCCTTACATCATATTACCCCTGAGTAATGGTGCAAAGAAGTTCCTTTGTAGATGATATGTCACTTCCTTAACACGAAGTTGCCTGGATGGGATTAGAGATGAGGGGTCATGAGCGATGTTCTGGTTTAGCGGTTATGACTCAGAGTTTTAACATCGCTCACTGTCTGTCCATGTTCTTCTAAGTGTCGGCTTTGTACATACATGGTGTTTGCTTGACAGCAGTACCAGCACTCCTTCCATGGATTCATGTTACCAACAGGGCTATCATGGATAAGTGGCCTGTTCCTCAGGTGCATTGGGTTTGTGTCCATATTACATTTCAGTTGTGCTGAAATGAATTATATCAAAAAAACAAGTAATCTCCATGGTATCCCCAAAGTCTCAAACAACCCACTAAACAAGTATAGTGGGTCCAGAAACAAAACAGTATATGAAACTTCTTTGTATGGAACATTTTCACTTCAAATGTATCTAGTTAATCACTATATATTATTAAGATCAGATAAAGGTAGTACAAGTAGTGAATTTAAACTCATCCGAAGTCAAAAATAATAAAAAAGTATAATCTGAAAAATTATAGAGAAATAATAGGTATTCAGAAGTAATCCAAGCAGGGTAGACAGTCTGTTTCCAGTTGAAAATCCTTTATTAAGCACACAGACAAGCAATCCAAATAAAACAAAAATAACAGAATAATAGTTTCATCACAAACTTTCTAACTATATATATACTCTTTTATCAGATGCGGGAGTGGTTTATTGTGCTGTAAAATGGGTGTGGGGGGGTAATAATGCCTATGTGGACTTTTTATCCATGTAGGCATAGTGGCATACTGCTTACACAAAAGTAAGCAGGTGTGTGATCCAGTAAACAGAGCTGAGCAGCATGCACGAGCATGCCAACACAGAAGTATCCGTTGCATTCAAATCATCTCATAAGCAGGTGAATTGCATGCAAATAAACGAGGTAGAGTGATCCAGTAAGCAGATAGGCAGTCCTACAGACCCAGTGTTGGTGTCCATAGTGTACATGGAAAAATTCCATGTACGTGATGTAAAACAGACAACAGGGGCTGTAAAAGTGGAGTTAGATGGGCAGAAATAGGACAGCAGACACAGATATGTGCAAAGCTATCCATTGTGTGTCCAAAGCCATATGGAAAATAATTTAAAATATATATATTTTTTTATAATCTGTGTATGTTTGCTCAGCTTGTTGCAGTGTGTAAACATGCTTTTATGAAAAATAAAAAATAAAAAATAGTGTAAAAAAACAAAGTTATTAGTATTTGACAGTAATGTATTATAGGACCCTGCATGGAGTAACTACAATGGTGGAAATCTTCTGTTGCTAAGGAGGCAGGGCCTGGAACCATGTTGCAGATCCCTATGCAGATGAGCTGGAATTATTGAATAGCACAAATGGGCATCCATGTCCTCAGATCCCATCCGTGTAGGCACAGAACTGTGTTGGTGTCCACAGAAGAAGTAGCTGACATCAAAGGGGGGGGGGGTCTGAGGACTTGTAAGCTCATTGGAGCTCAGCAGTGCATGTTTGCGCAGTGCAGCACTCGGCTGAGAAAGGGGGTGTGTACAGTGTCTGCTAAGCTTTGTTTACCTATGAGGTGTATTTCATCATGTTTGAGCATATTTGCACAGCACACCTCCATGCTGAGAGTAACCTTTCATGCTGGAGTGTACACTCAGTGCTGAGCACTGTTTACCTTTGTAGTGCATGTTTGCACCGCAGTGCTAAGCAAGGAAGGCTCTCCAAAAAAAATAAAGTGGCTGAGAAATGCAATTATATAATTACTGATGACCCCATTTCATCTAAACTAGCACCATTAACAGTCCTTAATGATGTAGCTGACTGGTGGAATGCATCATAGGTAGCCAATCACAAAGGCTGCACTTACAGCAGAGCCCTATAAAGGTTGCACACACCCTACAATCTGATTTCACCCCTATACTCTACAACAGTGGAGTACAAATGTGGGATTTTTAACTAAAGCAATGCTGGGGGCTGCTGCAACTCTACTACATCCGTATGTGCTAGATACTAAGGTCAGTGCTGCTGGTGCTGCTGATAATAGGCCTAGACAGAGAAGGTGAAGAGTGTTCAGGCCCAGGGTAACCTCCCAGGAGCTACATGAGCTGGAGATTGTAGGGCACTACATGGTGGACAGGGACATACTACAAGAACTCACTGAGCTCTACCACCCTCAACTCAGACCCAACAGAGGGGAACCCATCCCAGTGGAAACAAAGGCATGTGTAGCTGTTAGGATACTTGCCACAGGTACTTTCCAAAGACCATGCTGGGGACATAATAGGGATCTCACAGGTATCAGCATCCAGGGCACTACACCAGTTCCTGGATGCCATGCTACCACATGCCAGTGAGCACATTTATCTTTCCCTCACTCCTGAGGTGAGGGCCAGCAGTACACAACACTTCTACCATGTAGCACAACTACCCTGAGGTACTGGGTGCCATAGTTTGCACTCATGTACACATCAAGGCACCACCCAGTGAGGAGGGTAGAACCTATGTCAACTGCAAGTGGTATAACTCCATCAACTGCCAGGTTGTGTGCAATGCCCAAGGCATTATCATGAATGTGTGTGCTGGCAGCCCTGGCAGTTATCATGACTCCCATATTTGGTACGGAGCACAGCTGTCCCAGATGTTTGCTAGGGGGTGACATCCAACATGGCCACATACTGGGGGATGCTGGCTATGCACTGGAGCCGTGGATAATGGCACCCATCAAAAATGCACAGGCACCCATGCAAGGGAGCCCGCAGGATTTTTTGCAGGGGGATGCAAACCCGGAGCACCGCCCATACCCCACCCCCTTCAAAGCACTGCCCCCAACCCCACCCCCTTCAACTCCCCCCCCCCCAATACACACACGCAGCCATTTCAGTATCCCATTACTTGGCTATTTCTCCCCAGTTGCCATAAACACTGTTCAAAACTCTGTGTGTGCATTCTGTTTTATGCATTACTTTTACAATGATTACAGATACTTGGTTTTAATTTTCAACTTTTATTTCAAATTTTAGGGCCTCAGGGCCAATGGCTTAGTAACCTCTTATTTTATAGCACAAACACTGATAGACATTTGTTAAACTTAAACAAAGCAATAGTCTTACAATGAAAACAGACTTAGCATTAAAACTTCTCTACCTTTGAAAACTCGCATGCAATGAAACAGCATTTAAACCCACATTCAAAGAAAATGCATCTAGCCAGTGGCAGATTAAGTTTACCTTTGGACTGTTTTCAAATCATAGGCCCCTTGCACACATTTCAGAACCATGCATAACTGCTTTGATTCACCTTCCTGATTGTATTAATTATAATATATAATAACTGAATTATATCCCTTGTTAATACAGCACCACTTAGAGTGTGTTTTATAGTTTTGAACATTTTTTTCCATTAAGCAATGAAACAAAAGATATGAACCAATAATGACAAATTACCAATTCAGAACATTTCAACCATAAAAGGCCACTTAAACGTCTATCATTACAATCTACCAATATCAGTCAATATGCACAATCTCTGCAGAAGTAAAAGTCATCTGAATAATTTCACATTAAAGAGATCTGAAAATAATGGAGAGGTTGTTGCTAGAAAACAGCTTTATATTTCAATGTTTCATCTACAAATTCAATGCCTGCTCCCCTTAAACAAAAAATTGCCTATGTTACATTTAAAAAAATGTTAAGCTTGTATATTGCAATAGGAATGAGTGGCAAATGGAAGCATAGGTTCATAGTTACTAGGCATCTCATCCAAAGGAGGACATATTCAGGACTGCAGCACTCCACCCCCTTAAAATACAAATCTACATGTGGTGGGAGTAGAACCTACAGCCCTCTACATCAAGATGCAAGTATGCTACCTGCTGTGCTACTAAGACTGTTTTGAAATTATATACCACAGCAGTGATGTCATTTCCTAAACAAACCAGTTGCACATTTTAAGCAGACTTAGCATGAACAACAGTAAACATCTCTTCCCTTGAAGCTCACAATTCCTTGAAAATGTATCTGAAAATAAATTCCACCTGCTAACTCTAAATAGGACATTTCACTCTCACACATGCACACCTCAACCTCTTAGTGCAAGAAATCTGGACAAAGCCTAAAATAAATAGGGACGGATTATAAATATTGCTCTCATGAATGTAATAATTGTAGAATAAACATGATTTGTGTTAGTATGCATTTTTCTAAAGGATATGACATCTAAAACTCAAATGTCTGTTATTATTTAGCAACTTCAATCCTTTTTATTTATTTGGAATTTGTTAACCGCGATAGTCCATTTGTGCAAAATCCTTTTTTCAGTGGAGGCCTGGGGAGAAAAGCTCAGGAGGAATATGGGGCAGAAATCTGGACATTCTGAAAAAACCTGGACAGCTGAACACACACACACACACACACACACACACACACACACACACACACACACACACACACACACACACACACACACACACACACACAGTACCTCTCAATCTCTTAGCACAAGAAATATGGAAAAAGTCTGTTATAATATTGGGGACAAAGGCCCAAACTAGGGCCACATTTAGAAAGTTACTAGAATAACAGGATTTGTGTTAGAATTAATTTTCTACAGGATATGAAGTCTGAAAATCAAATACATGTCATTATTTAGTAACTTTAATCCTTAGCTCATCCCGTTGATTTGTCAAAAAAAAACTGAATTTTTATGAGGAACAGACCAAAAATATAAGGCAAAAAGTCTGGACATTCTGTGGAAATCTGTACAGTTGACAGGTATGACACACACATACATCCCCTGACCCCCTTAGAAAGTGCATAGAACAACAACGTTTGCATTGGTATGCATTTTCTGAGGATATGAAGTCAAACTCAAATGCCTGCCATTATTTTCTGACTTCAGTTTTCAATGATATGCAAAAAGAACACAATTTTATGAGAAACAAACTGAAAATATGAGACAAAAATCTGAATTGTGAGGTATGAAAGTTTTATACAACCAATAAACATTTTTAAGAAAAGAAAATAGCACAATACATACATTACTTCATAAATACTGTCATACTTCCATGGATTTATATAACTTATTGTTTATTTTGACCTTTAACATGCAAGATTTTGTAGGCATATATGCAAACAAGGAGCCATATTGTCCGTAAAAGAAAAAAACAAAAGAAAAGAAAAACTCTCTCTCTCTCGGTCTGTCTAGGCCAATGGACTGTCTAAGTGCAGGCGGCATCTTCACAGTCTTTAGACAGCAGTCTGCTTACAACTAAGCTTCACAGGATTATAAGAAGTTACTAGGCTAATAGCCCTGAGGCCCTTACACGCCTAGCCAAGTTTTTACCTCTTTTAAATGGTGCTATTAGTAGACTTGACTCAACAACAGACACAGGAGAAGAGACATTTTTAAGTTTCTGCTTTTTCTTCCTAGGGAAATCTACGGGACTGACTCATGACAGGAGCACTAGCCTGGGAATCAGGTACCTTACCCTAGCTAAGCAGTATACCTTCATACCTGGAAGGTCAACCAAAGTGTTTTTTCCTTGCCCAGTGAATCAACCCTATAGCTGCAGGGAATATGTCAATCTCCCAGTCATTAATGGCTTCCTGAAGAGCTGCAGCTAGAGGAACCAGAAGGCAAAAGATGGACCATCCAAGGAAACGGCTTTGGCCACAAAGGAGTCACTCACCAATGACTAAGGCAGTGATGGAGTCAGACATCCAAGGACTTCTTAACTTTCATCTTGCGGACAGGAGTAGCAAGAACCATGGAGACAGACAATTGTTTAGTGTTCAATATGGGAAAGAAGTCTCACAAGGAGACTGCAAAACCTGACTGAGTCAGTAAACCCTTGGGGAGGAACATCAAGGTTCTGCAGTAAATCATTGACGGTCCAAGAAGAGAGAGAAATCCTGCCCACACACACATACAACACAGAGATAGATTACAT
Organism: Protopterus annectens; assembly: GCF_019279795.1. Taxonomy (NCBI): domain Eukaryota; kingdom Metazoa; phylum Chordata; order Ceratodontiformes; family Protopteridae; genus Protopterus; species Protopterus annectens. The sequence continues at coordinate 1,050,563,270 of NC_056733.1, forward strand.
CAATAAAAATATTTTTTACACAGACTTTTCCCTCCACACAAGCGTTACACAAGCAAAAATCCCTTCAGTAACATGACAGTCCCACAAAAATCATTTTGCAGCTTAAAAGTAATCAGATTCCCACAAAAAACATGTTTTATGGCAAAATGACATAAATGAAGTTATTTCCCATTAGAGGAATTATCTTCAGAGCCTTGTAGAGATGGTTAACTAACAATCAGTTTAACAAAGCACACAGATATAAAGCACTGTCAACAAGAAAGCTGTGGCCCTCCTAGATGTGGATGGTGGTTATACCCTAGGTAAGGAATAACCCCTATAGCTTATGATACCACAACACTGATTTAAATGTTGATTAACCAAATTCATGCCTGTACATTTTTTGTCAAAATGAAACAAGTCAAATATATTCAAAGAATAAACTAAAATTTACATCAATAATTAATGAATATTAATAGCCTGTATACAGTTATGAATCCTAAACTATGGAATTAGATACCATCCTTCTCCCAGTTCTTAACCGTCTTAACTTCATTCTTCTCATACACAGTAAAACAAACACTTCAGTAGTCTCGGACAAAAAGGTCCAACACAAGGAAATTCTTCCTGTACAAAGGTTAGATATCAGATATTAGCAGACAAAGTAAAAATAATAAAATAAGACCTTCCAACAAGAGACTGTATAAAAATTCTGACTTCAAGTATGCACACATTTAATCAGCATCAGTCTACTAACATGGGCCACTTTTCTCAATTCACTAGAAAAATGTGATGACAAGAACTAACAGTTTCATTTATGTCAGAATTAAATCTGCAAAGGGAAAAATAAAAATAAGGCAAGAGAGGGTGAGATTAAGCTTTAAATTCTTGAGACTTCATCACAGACTGACAGATCCTCCTTCATTTAAATAAAAGTATTTAAAGTAAAGCTACTAATTATTCATTACACAGTAAAAGGCGTTATAATTTCACTCCAAGGATAAATGCAGCCTACATGCTCTTCTACAACCAGTAAACTGAAGTTTCATGGAATTTTATTCAAAATCTTTAACATAACAGGTCATTACCTAGAGTTACTCCCCTCCTAGAGGCTAACTTCTGTGTACAATTGACCGCTTGACCAATTAATGGGAACGGAGGGTGGTCTTGTGCCTTTAAAACCTGGACCAAATATGTCCCCTTAAAGGTTCACCACTCAAACACTAATAACTTAGAAGACATACGATGAAACACTTGGTAATAACTGCGTGCAACATTAATAAAAACACTGCACCATAATTCATTCTGTTATGCACCACGGCATGTTTAGTGCATAAATTCCCATGCTATGGTACTTGAATTCTGTATTTTATTAGTGCTGAAGTTTTCTTTTTAAACAGCGATACCAACTAAAAAAAGTACGCTGAACTGGTATAACCTTGTAAAGGTAATGATGGATCTTGTGGAGTAAACACTATGATACAAGAGTCAGTGCTTATTCACAGAAAAGGATATTAAACAAATTACTGAAATTCACACCATGAAAAAAATGGTATTCATTTAAGCTTTAGCTAGTTTTATTAGACAGAATTTTGGGTACTGCAGAGTGGAACCTGCTGATTGTAATTTGCCTTTAAATTTTAACTGTTACAAACCAAACTCATGCTCCTCATACAACCAACATTGATATGCCAATCAATGTGAATACAACACTAATGGAAGACATTCTTAGCCACATTTTGTTCTCTCCCTTAAAGCCATGAACCTATAGTTGGTATAAAATGCAAATCTATGTACCTTATAGACTATAGTTTCACATCTTGCAAAAATGCTTTAAACATTCCTACATGACTGAGCAGGTGACAGCACCAACTACACTTTAAAGATACACAGTGCACAAACACTGTTGAAGATAATACATTGTCACACATCTATCTCTCATTTCTATATTCGTCTGGCGCATCTACGGTCAAAACGTCCTCTGGAATTCAAATTCCCAGTATGCGCGTGAAAGATGAAGACATAAACTGACACAGAAGACAAAAACAGGTCGTAAACACCTGTTGCGTCTGTGCGACTGGATGAGATGCAAAGGGTGTTCTTAAAGAGGAATGCCCTTAAAAAAACAAAAAAAGAACCAAAAAGAAGTTTTTTTTTTTTTTAAATTAAAATAAAATTAATTTCTCAGCCAGCCAGTTCCAGGGGGGTGCAAGTGCACCCCCTTCCACCTGCCTGTGGACGCCCTTGAACCCATGGAAGAATGCCATAATAAAGCACACACGCAAACTAGGAACATCATAGAGTGTGTGTTTGGGCTGCTGAAGTCACAGTTCCAGTGCCTCGATATATCTGGTGGAGCCCTGCCATACTCTCCAGCCACATGTGGCCAGATGTTCAAGGTATGTGCCATGCTACACAATGTGATCCTGTGGAAACAGCTGCAGCAGGATCAGCAAAGGGAAGGGATACACAGCCTCCCACCAGTGCTTAGGTCACCACAGCCACAGCCACAGTGGGATGCCAAAGGGGAAACCCCTGAGGTTGCAAAACTGAAAAAGAATGAAGCACCTTCACTCAACTTCCCCAGCAGGAGAATGTTAGGAAATTCCACAGAGAATAGCAAATGCAAAAATAGCTGCATCCTGACATAAACTTTGGATTATCACAGTATCAAAAATGTTATTAAAGAAAACTGGGCCATTGTCACAGGAAACCCTTATATGATTAACATCTTAGGTGAAGTCCCATCCTTTGTTTACAGGAAGTCCAAGAACATTAGAAGCTTTGTTGAAGTTAAACCTAGACAGTATGAGAGAAACACTAAACCATGTGAAGCTAATTTTACATGTTGTATATTTAAACAGCAAGGTGATAGTTTTTACTGCCCTTATTTAAAGAATATCATTAAGACCAGTGCAGGGGGTGATTCTGGCACTGCAAAAGTAATTTACAGTGTACAGTGCAATGAATGTGATGCATTTTATGTGGGCAAGACTCTAAATTAACTTAAATGTAGGATTTCATGTCATCTAGCAGAAATGCACTCTGGATATAAAAATAATGCACTAGCCAAACACCTTGCTCTGCATAAAAGACACACAGGTTTTAAGTTCCAGATACATAGACATGGGTAATCTTGAAGGAGACATCCTGAATATGCTGGAAAATGTGAACTCATCTGGCAATTAAAGCTAAACTCTTTCAGGAAGCCTGAACTAAACTATTACTCTTCAGTTAAAAATGTACTGGAACTTAGAACTTTGCCGCATTGTTTACACAATTAATTTTATTTTATTTTATTTTTCCAGTTGGTTTTAAATACTATGGTAAATAATTTTTAACAAATGTGTATATTTTATTTCTATCAGCAATCTTTGTAAACAATAGGTTATGGAAATAGAATATCATTTGCACAATGGATTTTTTGCATGCAAAATGTATATGTAGATAAATATATATATATATATATATATATATATATATATAGATAGATAGATAGATATAAATATATATATATATATATATATATATATATATATATATATATATATATATATATATATATAAATATATATATATATATATATATATATATATATATATATATAGACATATATAAATATATATATATATATTTAGATTGCCAAATAGTCTAACATTTATATATTTCCAACCATGTAGTATATTGCCTTAGATAAACTCACAGGCTTATTCTGGTTAATAACATGTACTGCATCATTATTAATTTTATTAAAAGTACATAAGGGTTAAATTATTATGGCAGTTACTAAGTAGGGCAGGACCAGCATGAGTGTCAGACCAATGGGGGAAAGTGATGTGAATTTGTTAATATGTATACCAATACATTGTATTTTACAGCACAATAAATCACTCCCACACCTGATAAAAAAAGTATGCCATTTATGATGATTACAGCTTTCATGGGACCTGACAATATCCCTGGCTGTGTTCTACATGAACTACAGAGTGAACAGGCACCTCACCCGTGTGCCCTGTTCAATGACAGCCTCGCCTCAGGCTTTGTCCCTACCAAATGGTGTACTGCTGCAGTCATCCATCTCCACAAAGGAGGAGTGACTACAGACCCTGGGAACTATCACCCCATTAGCCTGACTAGTTTGATAAGCAAAGCTATGGAATGCATCATCATGGACCTAAATAATAAGGATCTAGGGAATCTCCAAACTCTGGATCCCACAGTTTTGTGTTGTGAATTGTAGATCATGCCTGCTTAACTTGGTTGACTTCTCTCAGTCAGTCACCAGAGCTGTGGATGATGGCATGGTGGTTCATGCAGCCTACCTTGATCTGGCCAAGGTGTTTGATAACATTCCCCATTCAGGAATCATAGAAAAACTTACTAAGCTAGGCATCAACCCCTATATCACTAGGTAGGTTGCAAACTGGCTCACAGATAAAACCCACAGTGTGAAAGTAGCAGACTCCAAGTCAGACTGCTGACCAGTCATGAGTGGAGTCCCACAGGGTTCGGTCCTGGGTCCTCCCCTGTTTGGTATCTACTTCTCTGAAGTCCAGGCCAACACAAAGGGTCTCTGGCTGACAAAGTTCACAGGCGATTGCAAGTTGGGAGTTATTATTAACTCCCTAAGTGATGTTGACATCCTACAGAAAAGCCTCACTGAGAGCAACGACTGGTGTCACAGCCATGGCCTTAAGCTCAATGCCAAAAAGTGTGTAATTTGGGAAAAACCTGGTTCCCATGAATTACCACATTGATGGTAGCCACTGAACACAGAAGGTGTTATAAGAGATCTGGGAAGACATGTTGACAGCAGCCTCTCTTTTGACCACCACATTGTCACTATGGTCAGAAAGTCTTAATATGTGGCACATATCATTACTAAGGGTTTTGCATCCAGGAAGAAAGAGGTCATTGTCTCCCTCTACTCTTCCCTCATTAGGCCAATCATCGAGTACAATGTCCCATTTGACATGTACCTCACTAGACACCTGCAACAACTGGAGAGGCTGCAAAAGTACCTCCTAGGCCTTAAACACTTGTCCTATATGGACAGACTCAAAAAACTCCAACTATTCCCTGTCTCATATCGCCTACTTAGGGGCATATAAAGCCATGTCTGATCCAGCTCTGTTAGAAATGCTACATCTAAAGACATCCCAATCCCTCCACACCACACACTCCAGTGACCTAAACCTCATTACCGCAATCAACAGGACATGCTGGAGGGACAGGTTCATAATCCAGAGACTGCCCATGCTCTGGAATAGACTTCCCATACATGTCAAACAGAGCACCTCACTGGCCTTCTTCAAGAGAAACCTTGATGAGTGGATGGGAAATAGAAAATTCACCCCAAGGATCACTCCAGTGGCTCTACTCGACAGAGGCACTGAGAACTAAGGTTGGGTGGCATGATGTCAGGGTAATCCTATGGGCTAGGTTTGTAAAGGCTCCAGGGCCATTAGCCTAGTGCACACCTATGAACCTATGAAAGTATTATTCTGTTATTTTTGCTTTACTTGGATTGCTTGTTTGTGTGCTTAATAAAGGATGTTTGACTGGAAACAGACTGCGTACCCTGCTTGGATTACTTTTGAATATTAATTCTGTATAATATTTAAAATTATATTTTTTATTATTTTTTGACTTAGAACAAGTTTAAATTCGTTACTTCTACTACCATTATCCGATCTTATTAATATATAGTTATTAACTAGATATATATGAATTGAAAATCTTCCATACAGAGAGATGAATCATATCAGGATTTCACCTGTAAACCTGCCAGCAGTAGCCCTATATGGACCCCAAGTATCTAGCATTTGATGTATATTTCATACCTCCAAAAATATTTCATGGATGCAGCTTAAATAGCTATGATAGCAATTATTATGTTAAGCACATATACGCAAAATAATAGTGTAAAGCACTTAATAATATATTATTTCTGCTAATTGAAGTATATAGTGGAAGTACAAGAACAGAAACAGCACTGTTATTTATGCCTTTTTTGTGGGTACTTGTTTGTTTCTACTTAAAGTAATGTAATGTTTTGTCCCCTTTCTCTTGACTAACAAGTTCCTTTTTCAACTGAAATAAAATGCTGAACAGACTAATCACATTGACCGGTGGATCAATGGAGTGCAGCCATTCTGGTCACTGCAGGCATGGCCTGTGTTTGCAGACATTTTGCACTTTTTTTTTTATAAATGCAAATAAGAGTAGAGTAAAGCCAGTTCCATATTATTTTGTAGCTGGATAGTATTTTTATGTGGTGTTCATTGAGTGTGGGGTCGACAAGTCATTTTATTACAGTTTGTTGCTGTCAAGCATTACTGGGGACCAGTGGCACCCAATAACACTGAAAGTCTGCCACTGCATTAAAATTGACTGTCTGCCTCTGAAGGACATAAATAATGTCATAACATGAATATCTCCAAAAGTGCATTTTGATATGCTCAATAACTTTTAGACAATGTTATTTATATTTAAGCATTGTGACTTCCTAGGTTGTCATCTTAGACAGCAAGAGATTTTCTTAATGCCTGGTATACCAAACTGTGCTTTTGTCAGCTTGTTTCTGTGCTTTCTTGAATAGATGTAGCTTTCTTGCATGAGTCATCTCTATCCTTATTCGCTGTACACTTTTCTGGACACAAATTATATTAAGTAAATACCCAGAATTGAAACTCGTGATACATTGTGTCTTTTTCTTACTGCAGCTGTTATGCAGCTAACTTGCCCAGCTGTTTTGCATGCATGCATGCATGCATATGCACATGCTATAGGACTGTTTATACCTCAGGCACTATCTGATTTCTCACAATAATACTTTCCACTTCGAGTCTCCCTAAAAGTAAATAAGAACAATCTTTGTGTTGTCTTAGTTTAATGACTTTGCAATTACAGATCCTATATGTAGTTTTGAAATTAGCAAGAATTTGAGAAACTGAAATACTGAAACATGGGATATAGACTGGCCATTCAAACTCCAGATAACTATTTTCCCTGTGGTGCTTCAAAACAATTTGTAGTACTTTGGGCACTGAACCATTTAGATAAATCCTTTTATTTAGTAATTTTTCTACTTGCTTAAGGTAACCACGTATCATTTTTGTAGTAATTTTACTCACTAAGAAAGTGTTGTTTCAGAGGATTAAGTACTGTTCAGTTACATTTATCCAAAAGACACTCAGAGTATCTAGCTGTGTGCAGTGATGCTAATGATTTTCTTGGACAAATTATACTTTGTTGTGCAGGTTAATTCTGTGTCCCCCAGTAAGAAATACCTTAGTAATACCAAGTTTGATTTCTTAGCCTGGTGCTTTTTTAATTTTGCAGTAGTCACTGAACAGTTTAGTTATACGTTATGCTATATATTTATTTTATGCTTTTTAATAAATGTGCAAATGAACAATATTTAATTTTGAAGTACTTTTTGTGTCAGAATTACCATCTCAGTAATATCAGATTATACAGAATTCATATTCTGGAGCAAGAGCGTGTAGTCATATACTTTCTACTGCTAACATCTTTAAAAGACAGAACCAAACTTTAATGACATGTTGCTGCAAACAAATTATCTGAAATACATTTACCATGATTATTTGCTTCATTCTTATGCTAGACTACATACAACTTTTAACTATTAATGTTTACAATATACTGCTGGACATCTTGGGTCTAGAAGAATTGCTTGTTTGCTACATTTTGCTCTGCTCCCCCTTTAAGTAATTTTGTTTCAAGAAAAGAAAGAGCAGTGAAACTGTCAGTAATTGTATTTGGCAGATCGATTCTTTTGCTGCATTTTTCCTTAGGCTAGTAATACTGAAACCATGAAACATGCTGTATTTCTTACCAGAACTACTTGCAAACTTACTAACCTGAAATCTGAAAATCACAATTAATATAAATGATTTTTATAGCCCTTGGTGTACTTGTAGTACCTTCTAGAATGTGTACTATTTCCAGTCCTTGCCTTTTGAAACAGTATTTTTATAACTTAGCTAGTAGAAAATAGGCCTAAATATTGAATATCATCTTAAGGCCTAACAGCCTTTCTTTTCTAAATGCAATGGGTGCTGTGCTGAAATTATGTCAGGGGAAGCCTTAATTTTTAGCCTTTCAGCAAGAATAAATATAAAATAGGAATAAATATAACTACAGTCAGACAACCTTGCTGTATGACCATCTTGAGGTTTATTCCTTATGGTCAGGATGAATACTGCCTGAGGCAAGAAACATTTTTGTGCCTTCCTACACAAATCTTCCCTAAGAAGTAGAAATCAGAAAAACAAATCCCTCAGGTTTATCAGCAAGACTGCATTGGTTTAACTCAAAAGATCGTTTACTGCTTTTCTGGTTTATTGCTAATGTTAACTTGGATAATCATGGCTCTTTTTAATATGTTATAGCTTTCCATGAATCTTGTGTTGAGAGTTACTTTCTTCTAATGCAGTGAGCATTCTGGTTCCATCCTGAAAATGAAAAAAAAAATAATCTTGTTGTATAGAAAGGTTGATAGATAAGAACCTCATGATAACAAGATTAATTTAGCTTGATTCTTACACATGAACTGTTATAGAAGCTTAGGTTGCACTACAGTATGATTCAGAAACCTGCAGACAGCTTTGAAAGCTGTAACACCCTTTGTTCTGTCACAAAACTGTGAGGCAGAACAAAGTGTCAAACAGCTTCTAGAGTTGTTGGTTGAGGTGTACATTCTTTGCGTGTCAGCTTTTAAAGTTGTTAGACAATTCACATTATTATACATTTAAAACATGTACATACGGTATACAAAAATGTGTTCTTGAAATGAATTAAATAATTCATACCTGTCTAGCATTCGGTCACTGACGTATACAATTCCTCAGTGCTGGGACATTTATTGCTTAAAAGACTATACAGAGATCACCCTTCCTGTATGACAGAGAGTAGAAGAACAGGGCTTTTAGTATGTCACAGCAGTAAAGTGTACTGAGACATGGGGGGGGGGGGGTCAGGAAGGTATTGTGACTTGTACATCTTTATGTACACATTATGGCACATTTCCTCAATTCAGCAACCATCCTTAAATGGGTCTATATCATATTGTCGAATACTTAATTTATCAAACATCTAATCATTGAACCCTAATCGCTGAAGTACCTATTCACTGAAGGACCTATTCTTCTAACTGAAAATCACAGAAATGTTTTAGTTGGGCAACACCGTGAAAGGTAAACTTTTTTTTACATTTTTGCAGGAGGGCTGTGCATCCCACACACTCCAAAACCTCCTAGAGCAAGATATCCAGACAAACCCCCAACTCGAGACAAAGGCAAAGAGGGACAACTTTTAATTATTGTTCCCACAAACCCAGAAAGTTGCATCTGAAATCACCCTTGTAATGTTGCAAACTGCATATCATTTTCCAAAGGAACATTCACATTTCTCATGCCTGAACCTGCAATTACAACCAGATTAGCACAGAAAGCTAACTCATGTGGTTAACCATGTTAGTACCAATGGATGTAGCCAGTGTAAATCACTGTTACAGATTACCTTCCAGGGAATAATTATTCCTGCACACCATTCAAAAACTCACATACAAGGAAACTCCTACCCGTACCCAAAGACAGCTACACGCACTGGTCCTTGAACAAGCCCAATGATATGTCTGCCAAGGTTCCTAAACCCAACCTAAGTTAGATGTGTGGATAAAAGCTGGTATTCCTCCATCTTGACTAAAACTAGCTTTGGTGGATTGCAAGATACTGATGGAGGTGTCCCACCCCATGCAGTGAATGCAGCTTTTGCATTAGCATGAATTTCCTGAAGGGTATGCATTCTGAAACTGAAATGTCTTTCATTATTTAAATCTCTAATGATTTGCCACTAATCACCCCCTATAAAATCTGACATTCTGCGAAAATCTGTTCAGTTGAGAGGTAAGATGGTAGTTATGTGTGCTACGCTCAACTCTACTCACCAGAACTGCTGTAGTTAA
>NC_056733.1:1050578240-1050610740 GCF_019279795.1 Protopterus annectens
GAATAAGTTGTATGTTTTGGTTCAAAAAGAGTTGAGTAAATATAAGGTTTTGTATGCAGAGTAGAAGAAGCTTAAAAGGTTACATAAGAATTTCAGGGAGCAGAGTATAGAAGAAACTTTGGAGGTTGCATAGAAAGCATAGGATGAAGTAGTTATTGGTAAGTTTTAGTAAGTTAGTTTGACTGTACTATAAAAGGTAGGTAATAATCAGGGAGGGTAAGTACAATGGCAGGGACAGTGTTTTTTTAAAGCGGTCTTTGGTTGCTAGCTTAAATTGTTTGGGGTGAGTCAGGGACCTTATTTCTAGTGCGAGTTTGTTCCATGCAATAGAGAGATGGTAGCTATATAAGTTGCACACCTGTATTTGATTTGGGTTTATAGATTTTTAGTATGTCTTGGGTTAAGCTTCAGAGAAGTGTGGTAAGGGAGTAGTGAGAGATGAGAGAAGATAGACTTGGGCAAAAATCAGGCTGATACAGGATGGAGTGTATGATTTGGAGTTGAGATTATAGGAACAAGTGAGGTAGTTCGGGCCAGCTCAGGTATTTTAGGGAGAGACAGTGGTGAGATTTATGTTTGTTGAGCTGCAAATTTATCATCAACAAACACAATGAAAATAATGCCTTGTATAGGCATGTATTAATTTGTAAAAATGCTGATTTTAAATTCTGGGTGATTGAGGAGGTGAAGTGTCCCGAGAGGGGGGGGGGGGGGTGATTGGGAGACTCAGTTGGAATTTAAAGAAATGATGTAGCAGCTTAGACTGGATTCCTGTTGTGGGAAGGGTCTGAACGACCACATCTCCATCACCCCAGCATTGAAAATGCTTGCAGCCAACCCCAAGAAACACAAGTAAGGATATGTATAAGAAAAACAAGTAGAGTTTTTAACCAAAAATTTACTAATTTTACAGATCTGTATACATACATCCTTCTCATTTTGACTTTGTTGTATCTATATTGTATATACATATACAATTTTTACACGTTTTTACATGTTTTGCATAAAAATTTTATTAAAAATGTTATAAAAATTTTTTTAAGTGGTTATTTATTCATACATATATTATATTATATTATTTTGGAATACATATTTTATATAAAATATATATATATATATATATATATATATATATATATATATATATATATACACAAAATATTTACTGTTCCCATATATATATATATATATACATATTCATTTATTTATTATTTTGTATACACATACATTTCTTATTTTTTATAATCATAGATTTTTGTTCTGCTTATAATATATATATATATATATATATATATATATATATATATACTTATTTTTAATATTCATTCTTATAAAACAATGTCATAGTTTATTTTGATCAGATATCTTTCAAAAATGAGAATTCATATACAAGTACTGGTTGTATGTTGGTTCTTTAAGAAATGGTAATCAATTAATTAAATCAGATGCCAGCTAATTAGATCTCAATTGTATAAAAGGATTTTGATGCTCTTATTTCATGGATTCTGATGAAGTCTCCGAATGGAGACGAAAGCGCTTAATCCATGATTTACAATTAATTTTATGTGCTGTTTCGAATGGAATGTACTACTATGTGAACACTTTTAGTGGAATAAAGTATCGTTGTGTATATGGCTGCATCGTTTTGAATCATTGAAGACCTCCTTTATTGTGACCGGACTCACATTGCTGTTGGAGTTCTGTGGTGGATTTTCGGTTACTAGTGAGCTGCAAATTTAGCTATTTTGTGGTAGGTTGATTCTAATTTGGTAAGTAGGAAGGAGATTAGATTTGTGAGTATGTGGGAACAATAGGTTAAGCATGGTAGAAGGTAGGCATGGGTAAGAGAAATACTAGCTTCAGTAATTAGGGATTTGTTTTTCCTGTATAGTAGTCTTAGCTTTTGGTGTTTTTGTGATACAATTGTTAATGTGAAGATTGAACTTTAGTTGGTTGTCAATGGTAATGCCAAGGAGTTTTGTGCTATTTTGACTTCTATAGGAGTATTGTTTAGGGACCTTATGGAGAAGGAAAGTTTAATGTGGTTTGCAGATTTAGGTAGAAAGAGTAGTAATTTTGTTTTCTTAGGGTTGAGGATGAGCTGATTATTAGTGAGCCATGTCTCTACTATGTTGAAAGATGTCTGGGTATTCCTAGCCCCCACCTGAAGATGTCTCTGGACAAATTGGTTTGTTACCAGAACTCATTTATTACACATTTAAAAAATTGTATAGTATATCAGGGTACTACAATTTCCAATGTAATACAAACATGTTTTTGAAATGGATTAAATAATTCATACCTGTCTAGCAATCAGTCACTGAGGTATAAAATTCCTGACTGCCAGCATGCTGGAAAACAATTGTCTAGAGTTCTCAGTCAAAGTTCACTGGTTCATATGTGTCTTCTAAACTTATGACCATTGTGGCCATTTGAGAAGCTTAGCCACATCTCTCAGTTCTGGCAGGAGGTCAAAAATAGCCTCCATTATAAGTTCATAAGAGATTACTGACCTAACAGCTTAAAAGACATTACAAGCCCAGCCAACATAACCTGATTTTACCCAATATATGGCCCGTTGGGGCAAGAAAATGGCATGGATCTGTGCCGATACCTTGTGTATCTTACAGATCACTCTTGTCTATAAGGGATATAAATTAAATAGACTCGACCTAGATATCCCATGCAAACATTTTCAGTGATGCATCAAGGCATCTGGCCTGGTTTTATATGTTGCTAGGAAATTTTTCTGTTTGATAGCTAAGGGCACCTTGTTCGATGTGTTGGGTTATGTGCCTGTCAGGAAATCTGATGGTGTTGATGTGGGAGTATAGGTTTGAGTCTTTAGAGGCTTTTGTTTCTTCACCAGGAGTTCAAAGAATGCCGGTTTATTCATTGCTTAAATGACTAAACAGAGACCACCCCTCAGGAGACTGTATGACAGTGGGCAAAAGAACAGGGCTTTTATTCTGTCACAGCAGTAAAGGGTACTGAGACATGAGGGGGGGGGATTCGAGAAGGTATTGTGACATGCACTCTTTTATGTACACATTATGGCACATTTCCTCAATTCTGCAAACATCCTCAAATGGGTCTATATCATATTGTCAAACACTTAATTTATTGAACACCTAATTATCGAACCCTAATCACCAAACTACCTATTCACCAAATGACCTAGTCGTCAAACTGGAAATTATCAAAATGTTTTGATTGGCCAATACCATGAAAGGTAAACTTTTTTTATGTTTTTGCAGGGGGGCTCTGCCCCCACACCCCCTGCAAATTAAATATACCAGATCTGAGATCACAGTACAGTGAGGTAATAGGTAAATCATGGCCAGTTTGCATGTCAATCACACAATGTTTTTTTTCAGGATTGCCAGGTAAAATCTTTGATGATTTCCAGTTCAATGATTAGTTAGTTTGGTTACTAGGTAGTTCTGTGATTAGGGTTAAACGATTAGGTGTTTGATAAATTATGCATTTGATGATATGATATATACCCCCTTAAACAAAAATGTGCAGCACCATGAAGAGCTGTCAGCACAGCTGTGCTGGATGATAGCGAAGCATTCTGAGACAAATGCATATGCTAATTAGCCATGTGCTCTCTCCCCAGAACCAGCTCCATGAAGGCATCTAGAAGGCCAAATGATTCAAGAAATTACTTATCCATGTAGATAAGCACAGCCATACTGATCTGATAATCCCCCAACTCACAATTGCCCACAAAATATTTCACCAACCCAATAATACCCCTATACTCTCAAAACTCTTAATCCCATATAATAATCTGAACTCCTTACGTTCTTCTAGCATACTCCTTGCTATCTTAGCAAAGTCTAATAATTCAGCTGGTGACTCTCTGTTTACTAACACAGCAGGAAAAAACTGGAACCTGTTACCCAATGAACTAACACTAATTACATCCTTGCCACTCTTTAAACAAAAACTTAAAAAACACCTCAAAATGCACTGGCTATGCCCTTGTAGTAACCCTGACTAGTAACCCTGACTAACAACCATCTTCACCCTTGTTTCTTCATCTTCTAACCAAACTTCCAAACATTTAAATACTTAGTCTTGTAATTAAGACTGACACTATTTTAACTCTAATCAACTTATTGCTTAAATCCTTCAACCTGATGTGAGCTATTGTACATAACACTTACTGTATTATATCTGTTTTAGCTTTCTTAAGCAATATTATGTTCACTGTTACTTTTCTTAAGTGCTTTGATCTCTGAAATGTAATAACTACCTGTTTTATTTGGTTTACTAATCCTATATTTACCATGTAACAATATTTTTTTATACTTTTTATACTTTTGTATATCTGTGTGGAGCTTTTCTCCCCGGGCCTCTACTGAAAATGGACATATATCCAGCTAGACTAGCCCGGTCAACAAATGTAAAATAAAATAAATAAATAAAATAAATAAATAGTGTTCAACCACCTACCATGAATGTGGTGGGAGAATGCACTAGTCTCACGGGATTAATCTTTAAATTTCCTTAATGACACCAATGGCAGTACTAAGATTGAGGGTGTTTAGTGCAACCTCACACCTGCGATCCTCATAATGATACCAATGGCAGTGCAGGGATCAAGGGTAACTAGTACAATCCACATAACGATAGCAATGGCAGTATGAGGATCGAGGATAACTAGTGCAACCCCACACCCTCAATCCTTATAATGACAACAATGGCACTACAGGGATCAAGGGTAACTAGTGCAACACCCTACCCTCGATCCTTATAAGGATATCCATAGCATTACGGGGAATCAAGGGTAACTAGTGCAACACCCAACCCTCAGTCATCACAGTGATAGTGATGACAGTATGGAGATTGAAGTTAACTAATGCACCCTACACCCTTGATCCCTGTAATGATGCAGATGGCAGCATGAGAACAGGGTTAACTAGTGCAACCCCCCCCCTCCACCCTAGATCCTCATAATGATAACAGTGGAAGTACGTGAGGTATTGCCAGCTATTCCAGGAGAAGTAGGACAGTGGAAGTGTAACATATTCCAGCATAGCTATCTAGAGATTTGTAAAGAATTATATGCTATTTGTATATCAAGAGGCTTGTGTTGAAAATTGTATTTGTAAAGTTGCTTGTGTTGACAATGTACCAACAGTGGGTCCTGCTGGACAGAAAAGAAATACACCTGTATGTCAGACTGCATTGTAACTGTTGAAATGAGTATATTGTAACAGAGGACACTGAAAGAGAATAGGTTATTCTCAGTCCAGCTAATGTAGAAAAATAGTCTGAAATTAAATTATCTGGTTTAGGCCACAAAGATTGTATCTTACAGTTCTGATTTCTGATTGCAACCAGAGAAAAAAAATATCTGTGAAAACCAGGACCTGGAATCCTACTGAATTATCCTTAATTAAGCAACCTGGAATCCTACTGTATTATCCTGAATTAAGCAGATCTGTGTATGTGTGTGTGTGTGTGTGTGTGTGTGTGTGTGTGTGTGTGTGTGTGTGTGTGTGTGTGTGTGTATTATGACACATATATGCTGGATTCTGGTTCAGTTTCTAGTAAAGGGAGTAGTGTGGGAACTAGAGTTAGATGCCCAGATGTACGTGATGTCATTCTGTAATCCAGGACTGAAATGATGTTTTAATAGTAGATGGGGCAGAAGTC
Organism: Protopterus annectens; assembly: GCF_019279795.1. Classification (NCBI taxonomy): domain Eukaryota; kingdom Metazoa; phylum Chordata; order Ceratodontiformes; family Protopteridae; genus Protopterus; species Protopterus annectens. The sequence continues at coordinate 1,050,583,911 of NC_056733.1, forward strand.
TCAGAACAGTCTATTTGTGTAACCTGACAAGAAGGAAGACCACTCACCCACTTCATCTTGCCTTGCTATAGTAAGTCAACTAGGAAACAGTAACTCTGTAGATCAGTCAGGAAAATACAGTGAGATTATTTATGTATTGTTTTTCTATATATGTGTGAATCTTTCCATCTGTGTTGTTTTCAATATTTCTTGTGGCTGAAACGCTGGTGTTTATTGTAAATAGATATTTAGTATTTTCATGTTCTTTTATTATTTATTATTAAATATATTTACATTTTTCATTGTCGTTGGTCTTTTAGACAATATTTTAACCTTTGAGAGTACTTATATTTATTTAGTGCCACTGTGGCCACTCCTGAATATCTTGCTGCATTTGTCAAATACTACAATTTCTACTAGTACTAGTTTTACTCAGTATAATCTGGTACACTTGTAAGAGCCTTAGAGTAGCTGGCTTTGGAGTGTTCTCATGGCAGTACCTACCTTATAGCCTGGGCAGAGGGGACATAGCTAGGTGTGTGTGTGTGTGTGTGTGTGTGTGTGTGTGTGTGTGTGTGTGTGTGTGTGAAAATCAAATCTCAAAGAATGTGTGTGTCAGATATTTGGAGCAAGGACATAAAGCACTGGTTTCACAGAGGGGGTGGTAGAGGACTTCACTTGAAACACTTGGGTGTGGCCTCAGTTCTACAGTTGTGTGAATGGCGAGTCTTATTTGGGGCCTAGAGAGAGAGAGAGAGAGAGAGAGAGAAGGAAACCCATTCCCAGGATGGAGTGTGCTCCCTGTGTGCTCATAATGGAAATTGCGCTTGGTGCAGAGAGCTGCATCTAGAAATACTGTATGCATCTATCTTTGTTCCATGTGAACATCCCTCACCAGTGTCATTTTTGAGAATTAAAACTTACTGGCCCAGAGGAGGGATGTCACACAAGAATCAATGGTAATTAGTGCAACCCCCACACCCTCATCCTCATTATGATACAGATATCAGTATGGGAATTGAGGGTAACTAGTGTAACCCCACACCCTTGTACCCTGTAATGATACAGATGGCAGTACAAGGATCAAGGGTAACTAGTGCAACCCCACACCCTTGATTCTTATAATGATACCAATAGCAGTACAGGGATGGGGGTAACTAGTGCAACTCCAAACCCTCAATTTTGATGATACTGATGGCAGTACAGGGATAAGGGCTAACTAGTGCCACCCCACATCCTTGATCCCCGTAATGATACCGATGGCAGTATGGAAATTGAGGGTGATTAGTGCAACCTCACACCTCAAACATCATAATGATACCGATGGCAGTATGGGGATAAGGGGTAACTACTGCAACCTCAGACCCTCGATCCCCCATAATGATACCAAATGCAGAAAATGTAACACACAGATGTGCAAATTAGCTGATAATTAAATCATATCTCATAGCAGCTAACATGTCCCTGAATTGCAGATGAGCAAATTGTGGGAGAAGGGCTTTTTAGCACACATCCAATGCCTTGTACATGGTACTTTAATGAATTCCTAGGGAGAAGGTTTTGGTGAGAAACACTGAGGTTTGTCAAGGTGGTGTAGATGTTTAGTGGGGTATATGCTGAGTAGTGCATTATAGTCAATGAGGGGTATAATAAGGTATGAATGAAACAGGGCAATTATGTCTTTACAAATAAATAATATAATAAAAATTATTAAATTAAGCAAATAATGCAGTAGTGTACCTTTTTTATTTAACAAGTAATTGTTTCTGCTTTTCAGCGGATTAATTGAGCATTAAATACTGCAAGTTCAGTACCATGATTAAGCTATATTGTAACAGCAGCGTCATGTGTATTGCCTGCCTTTCAGGCTCTGTAGGCTTGAATGAGACAAGGCCACCAGCTGTAGGTGTGATGCTGAAGCAAATGGGCCATGACTGGCACTCTATGCATGATTGAGTTTAACAAATTTACTTCTCAAACTTCTCAAGGTGAATTTCTTGAATTCATTAAAAATTGGATTATGATTGCTGACCTAATCTTAATTGTGTATTTTGTAGCATTCATCAAAGTTCATCAGTTTTGGTAGGCTACACAAAAGGAACCTTTCTTGAAGCAATTCTTGCCACTTCAGTAACTTAGGAACCTGCCTGAGCTGATTGCTTCTGGAAAGAGTTAGGACTTTGCTCAAACTATAGCCTAGCAGATGTGTCTGAAGCAACCAGCCTCAACTATAGGGACTAAGATGAAAATTTTTGTGTTTGTTTACTTTCCTTATAGGTTCATAGGTGTGCACTTGGCAAATGGCCCTGGAACCTTTACAAGCCTAGCCCACAGAAATGTCCTGGCATCGTGTTGCCCAATGTTAGTTCCAAGTGCCTCTATCAAGTAGAGCCATTGGACTGATCCCCGGGGTGAACTTTCTATTACCCATCCACTCATCAAGATTCCTCTTGAAGAGGGCCAGGTAGGTGCACTGCTTGACATGTATGGGAAGTCATTGCCAGAGCATGTGCAGTCTCTAGGTGAGGAACCTGTCCCTCCAGCATGTTCTCTTGATTGTGGTAAAGAGGTTGAGGTCTCTGGAGAGTGTGGTGTGGATAGATTGGAATTTCTTTAGACATAGCATTTCTAACAGGTCTGGGTCAGGCATGGCTTTGTAAGTCAAGCAGGCAATATGAGACAGAGAATAGCTGGAGTCTTTTGAGTCTGTCTGTGTAGGACATGTGTTTAATGCCTATGTAGTGTATGTGAATGGATATGAATTTGTAGTACCCAGATAACAGAGCCATTAGATTCATGTTACTTGTTGTTGTCTTTCGGCTTTTCCTGGTTAGGGGTCGCCACAGTGGAAATCCGGTCTGCTAATGATTGGCAGTAGATTTTCACGGTGCTGAGTTGCCAGCTCGATGCCCAACTTTCAACAAAGGCACGCCCATTCACGCATGTCTTTCAGAATGCCACTCGACCCACGGGGAGGACATGCAGACTCCACACAGAAGGCACTCCCCTTACACTAGCTGAGAATGGAACCGGAGAACGTCTTGTTGTGAGGCAACAATGCTACCGCTGCACCACCGCGGTGAAAGAATTAATTTAAATAGGCTTACTTCCTTATTTATTTGGCCATGATTTGGTAATCATTTGAAATGTCAGGACCCATTACAGCAAGTCACGAAATGTAGAGACTGAATGGATGAATGATCAGACTTGTATATACTAAGACCAAGATGGCATTTGTCTAAATATTACCTTTACTCTGAGATATGGCAATGTTAGAGTTGGTATATATAAGTTCCAGGGGTGTGAGGGGCAAAGGAGGCTTCCTCCCCTGCAAAAATAAGATTTAAAGAGAAGAGCGATTTTCGAGATTCATTCTTCTCTGGGTTTTCGTCACTCAGTATTTTGAGTGCTGACATTTCGATAGGATGCCCATGATTTACTTGATCTCTTGCCTTTTTTTTTTTGGTTTTGGAAGTTGTTGCATTGCTTTTGTTGGGTTCTTTCTCTCACAGGAATAGTTTGAACCCCTTTTTCAGTTAAAGTTATGATGAGGCCTGGTTAGGCATACTGGTTGAGTAACTGAAATATACTGGTTGAGTAAACCTTTATAGTCATACAGTATCTCAGACAATGTGACTCTTCCCTGGTTCACGTTGGAGCAAACAATGTTTAATTATATGCCTCTAGCTCAAATGGTACATGCCATGTCTATTACGTTATGTTGTATTGTGGTTTTTAATAAGTAGTTTGATACTACAAAGGTAATCTGAATGATACTCATGGAATGAGCTGTCATAGGATTACTTTGCTGCAAAGGTTCATGGGTAAGTACTAAGCTTACTGCTAATGTGAACCATTTTAAGTCTAGCCAATTTCCCTTTTGAAGGTGAGAATCAAAACCTCTACCTTAACCACTATACCAACCATCAACAGTAACTACTAGGCTATCAGTCTGCAGACTATTATAAGCCTAGTCAATAACCAGAGATCAGAATCAACCCTGTACCTTGAACCTGTAAGGTGAAGCCTAACCCCATTATACCAACCCCACTTTGAAACTGTGTGTGTGTGTGTGTGTGTGTGTGTGTGTGTGTGTGTGTGTGTGTGTGCGCGCGCGCGCGTGTGTGTGTGTGTGTGTGTGTGTGTGTGTGTGTGTGTGTGTGTGTGTGTGTGTGTGTGTGTGTGTGCATGTGTGTCTCTCTGAATATGTATATAGTCCTGGGTTCATGTGTGTGTGTGTTTGTATACACATTAGTATGTTGCTACATCATAAGATTCACTCTTGCCACTTGTTAAAACTATTAAGTTGTAAATAAAAGTATTCATTGTCATTTAGCTGGTGAAAGCTTTAATGTTTTTTCATCATTGTTTCTGTATAGAGGAATATTATGAGGTAAATATCAAAACATTACTTTGTACCATGTCTCTGATATTTTAAATGTTAAATACATTTGTTCTGTTCAATAAACTTGAAATCACTGGACTGAACAATTAAGTCAATTTCCCTTAACAGATGGTAGTGCTGATTGCATCTGACGAACCTGTAAACATACAGTGCTGAATAATTCATGAAAGAGTTCAGAATGTTGCATTTCCCTTCTTATGTAATTAGTTTAGTCTGCTTTGTCACATAGTATGTCGAGCACTTCTAAGTAGTTTAAGTCCAAATGGGGAAATGGTTACCCTGCGATGATTACAAACAACACATGAAGTTGCATATGTGATAATATTCCTATTCTTGTTACGCACAGTTTCACAGATGACAAAATGTATGTTTAGAAAGCTGTGAAGACGAACGTCTTTGCCATGCTCTGCTGCACAGAAGCTGTTCCAGACGGCTGAATATACTAGGGCAGATGCTGTTGGTTGTACAGCTGTGCTGTGTATTCGTAGCTCCGCCGTGCTGCCTGTAGCTTTTTAAGAACAGATGAATCAGCTCTAACCTCAAATTTAATATTTTAGGACTACACTTCTTTCTGCCTATAGCACCCTATTGTTACAAAAAGAGTATTTTTCAGCGTCGCTCAGGGGCACCTGCAATTGCATTGGCAGACTAAAATCTATTTTAAAAACAAGCTCTATCTACTGTAAATGTGTTAATATAGAAGGCTGAGGAGACACATACAATTCAAGGATTGCTGTCTCCAAAAATGCATTATCCAAGAAGGGGACATCTCATGCCTCTCAACTGTCCAGATTTTCAGAGAATGTCCACATTTTTGCCTCATATTTTTGGTCTGTTCCTCATAAAATTTGTGGTTTTCTGGCAAATCACTGGGATGATCTGAGCAGTGAAGTCACTAAATAATGACTTACATTTCAGTTTCAGACTTCAAATCTTTCAGAAAATGCATGCTAACATAAACCCTGTTATTCTAGCAGCTTTCTAAGTTTATAAGAACAATATTTAAAATCTGTCCCATTTTTTGGGCCTTTGTCCCCCAATTATGACAGGCTTTGTCCAGATTTCTAGCACTAAGAGGTTGAAAGGTATGTTGTTACAGTCTTCTCTAACAGTAATGTCTAAGCTTTCCTTATGTTTAAATTCACAGTAATCATAGATTTTTTGATTTGATATGTAGATTATTTATGCATGTATGTATTTATTTATTTAACTTGCAAGGTGAATAACATTTAGTTATATAAAGGTATGCAGGGCATTTATAAAGGTTCAAACTGTACTTACTTTCATAACATTGCACAGTTAACATACTGTATGCTAAATATCCAGCTAACAGCAGTGCCAAGGTTTTCTGTTATTGTCAAATCTAAGGGCTACATATACTTTTTATCTTTTTTGTTCAATATACATTTTCTCTGTGCTTATTCAGTATTGAATGTAATGTTTTTGTATTCAGTCTTTAGCAGAATGTTTGTGTTTTATTTTACTTTTTTAGTGCAAAAGGGTCATGAATGACAAAAAAGTCCCAATGCTCTAGTTCATTTACTTACAAAATAAATTAAAATAAATGTTTTTATTTTATTTATTCATTTATAATTTGTTGACCATTTTAGACCCACTAGACCAGTGGTCCCTTTTCAGGGAGACCTGATGTGGTATTTATACTAACTTAAGGAAATTCAGCCAGGACAATGGAGAACTTTCTTTACTTTGTTCGATGGGTGACATGGGATCCTTTAAATCCACATGAGCTACCACCAACTTAGGCAGATGGAGCCTTGGTTTAACATGTCATTCAAAGAATGGCATACTCAGGAGTAGTTAAAGAAATAAATAGAAGAGACGTCTGGCAGAACATGATTCACAAAAAGAAAAAAAAACATGTTACTTTGATATATGCTTACAGACTTTGTTCAGATGTCCAGACTAGGCTATTTAAGTATGCATAGAGAAAGTGGAACACTGACCGTTGACTGTACAATGTGGTCATTCTGTGAAGGCTTTTCTTAGTCTGATTCATTTGATGGTGGAAGAATGTCACATGACAGGGTCAAGTGCACTGCACTATCCAGGGCTCTGCAGGCCCAGTTTGGACTGGGCATTATCGGAAAGTTCTGACCTGCCATAGGACAAGGGGTCTGTATTTAGTATTACTAAGTAACTGCATATGATGAGATGAGAAAGAAATCAGTATGGCTAACTAGCTTGTTTGACAACATAACTCAGTAGGACATTTAATAATCTTTAAAGTAAGTCATGCTGTAGACTTTGGTTTCATACCAGTAACTGTTGCATTTGCATTGTATGATTCTGAGCAAGATATTTAAACTGCTGGAATCCTGGATCACCTCTGACAACCGGCAGTGGGGTCTGTAACAGGTAACAATAAGCCCAAACAGAATTATTTTCTTGAGTGTCTTTGCCATAACATTTTGGGCAATACTGATCCATGCGTTTTTAGTTTCCCTAATCAGCTGCACATTCACCCTTGGGGGAATTGCTACTGCCTTTTGGAATGTACTGGGGATGAAGCACGAGGTAACGTGTTTCTTCAGTATGATGTGCAGTGAGACTATGAGATTTTGCTTGGTATGGCAAAGAAGTAGCCAGAGATGTTTTCTAGGCTCAGCAAAATGGTGTTTTAACCTTATAAAGGATTTGAACATTGGGATATGTGTTAGTTCAGAGTGTGAGTGTTGTTGAAGGGATATCGTGTGCAGCAGCTTTAGCAATATTTAAGTGCATTTCCTTGCAATGTCTGAGGCCTAGACTACACTGCCCAATTGACATCAAGGACACTACGTTATTGAGAATTATTATTAATTTTGACAAATCTGCACTTCGTTGAGACATGGTTTTCTGAGTAGCCTTTTGTCAATTGCTCTGAATTCTGTATGGTTTTACCACAGTTAGTTGGTACATACAAACTAGTAGTGTTTTTCCTCGTTTTTCATTTTTCTCCAGTGTAGTATAACCATTTAGTTGCTACATATAAATTAGGAGGGTGGAGGAATATAGGGGCTTGACCTATGCAAAAAAAAGTTTTTTGTTGTTGTTTTTATGGGTTTTGATTCACTCTTTTAGATCTTGAAAATGTGATAAAGTATTCTTGTACAAACTGACCAAGCATAAGGAAGACTTTTCATTTTTCATATATAATGTTTAGAGTTCATAGGAGGCCTTAGGTTTATGGATTGTGCTAGAAAGTTATTGTTTAGCTAGACTAAACCCGTGTTTGTTACTGAAGGAGGAAATTTTTTATAACAGCTGTGTAGTTGTTTCTTGTGTAGTGTGCTTATTTTTAAGGTTTTACTGTTCTGGTTTATTCCTGAACCACACCCACTGTTATTTTTATGATGATATTTCATCATTTGCTGTTATTTTGGGTTGTTTAAAGTACAGTTTTATTTTGTGCTGGAAAGGACTTCATGCATTTTTGAGATGTCATTATGTGTCTTTTTTCTATTTTGGCAGTTCCCGTTAGGGGTCACCTCAGAGGATCATCTGTTTCCATTTCTTCCTGTCCTCTGCATTTTGCTCTGTCACACCAACCACCTGCATGTCCTCTCTCACCACAGCTATAAACCTAATCTTAGGCCTTCCTCTTTTCCTCTTACCTAGCAGCTCCATCCTTAGCATCTTTTTCCCATTATACCCAGCATCCCTCCTCAGCACATGTCCAAAGCAATGCAATCTTGCCTCTCTGGCTTTGTCTCCAAACCGTCCAACCTGAGCTGACCCTCTAATATACTGATTTCTAATCCTGACCATCCTCATCACACTCAGTGCAAATCTTAACATATTTAACTCTGCCTTGTCCAGCTCTGACTCTTTCCTTTTTGTCAATGCCACCATCTCCAACCCATATAACATAGCTGGTCTCAATACTTTCTTGTAGACCTTCCTTTTCAGCCTTACTGGTACCCGTCTATCACAAATCACTCCTGACACTCTTCTCCCTCCACTCATTCCACCCTGCCTGTACTCTCTTCTTCACCTCTGTTCCACACTCACCATTACTCTGAACTGAGTTGAGATGTCATTATGTGTGATTGTATAAAAATGGACGCATTGCATGATCGTGGCTCTAAAATAATATGATTGTTCTGGCTATGCTCTGACTAAAGAGAGCAGTGACTGATCTAGAAAAATTAGCAAGCAAATTAGTTAGCACACTGTTTAGAATAATATTCACTGTGGTATGCATTACCAGTCAAGATTGTATCATGCATATATGTTTGTGGCAGTGTAACTTTTACAGTCAGTTGTGTAGCTTTTGAAGTTTCCCATACTTAACTAGGTTTCATAGGTATAACAATTTATATTATTCTGTAAAATAACCTTCACACATCTTTTGCATCATGGAGGGTACTGTATAGCACCCAGTTATGTGGCATGTTATGGAGGGTACTGTGTAACACCCAGTTACGTGGCATGTCATGGAAAGTATTGTATAACACCCAGTTACGTGGCACTCAGTATTAGTTAAGATTATCTGAATACCAAATATAACTTTTTTGGTCTGAATGCCATTTGTCTTTCTTGTAGATTTGTATGGGTGATCATGGGATGCCTCTTTAGTAGTTCAGTCTTTAAGCATTTAACTCTGTAATATAGCAAATGCCTGATATGTCTTAGAGACAGCTTTCACAAATGATGGAAAACCCCACTTCCTCTAAGGAGAGAGACACCCCCAGGATACACATGTCATTGCTTAGGATTCTGTTATCAAAGACAGATGATCTCACATTCCTTGATGTTGTAGATACCATTTTGTTATGTCCAACAATTCTGCCTTTCCTAAAAAAAGACACAGGAGAGCTGAATATTTTCCACTCCCACTATGTACTGCTTGTACAGAATGGTGAAGACCATCACCTACTGAGCAGGTAGCATGTTCTTCTTTCGGCTTTTCCCGGTTAGGGGTCGCCACAGTGGAACTTTAGTTTGCTTTTGACTGGCAGTAGATTTTTACGGTGCCGAGGTGCCAGCTCGACACCCAACCTTCAATGAAGGCACGCCCATTCTACGACTGAGCAGGTAGTATATCAAACATTATATGAGATGCAGCAGTAAACCAACTCCCATGTGACAGGTGTCACCTTTAAAACCAATTAATGAATCCAGTGCATCATAGAGGGAAGGGGAACTGCATTTCCCACCGAACGGAACAATTTGAATTTTTCATCCATACATGGACGATGGTAAGGTAAGAAACATTCATCATGCATTGCAATCTTTTTATTGTTCTTTTAAGTTTCCTTGACTCATCTATAATTTTTGCTCAGGAAAACTGGCCACAGTCACTTGGTATTTATGTTATTTGATACATTCCTCATCATTGCTACTGATTATGACATCACCAATTATAGTTGCGTTCCCACCTGGGTGGGACAGGCTGCTTTGTCAACTGTAAAGGTCTACAGACTCTATCAGGTTACCTGCTTGGTGATGTCTCCCTGTACGGTATTAGCTGAAACTACTTATGGGGGTGGGGGCTGGAAGTTAGAATAGTGGTTAAAGTGTTTACCCCAGAGACACAAAATTCAAAATTTGATTCTCACCTTTGGAAAAACTAACTAGACTTAAAATAACCTAAAAGGGCAGCTGGCCTCACATTTACCTACAAATCAATATCGGTGTATAGCTTGCAATCTACAGCTTTGGACTACAATGCACAAATGACTTTGTCAAGAAACTTCTAAGAACCTCAACATTATCTTTTAGGAGTTAATAAGTGAAATATATCCAAAAATACAGAGTCATAGCACTAGCTTTTGAAAAACCATAACAGAGGGTCAGAAAGAGGGGCACATTCTTATTTTTGACAGTAGAAGATCCTTATATACGTGACCCTATATTGTTAGAGGTAGTGAATCTTTGTATAGGTTTTGTTTATTTATTTAATAAAGTATGCTCCCATAGACAGGTCTGACTTTATGAGGAACAATATAAATCTTGGAGGAGCAAGGCTAATTTGAGGATTTAAATCATATCACTATACTATGCCTAAATCATAGCAGTTGAGTGTTATGTAAGTGATTACTGTCATACAAATATGCTAAGGGTTTTGCGTCTGATTATGAATTGGACTTGCATCTCCTGCATAGAATTAAGCTAAGGAAGGAGCACAGTGTTTTTTGTGAACACTACCCATCCCTACTTGAGCTTAGGTCATCTGGGTCATCATCAGGTCCTTTGTCCTCTATGCCATGGACATTTGCAAATGTGTAGAGCTGTGGTTTGTGTTTTTTAATTGCATACCAGCCCTATACAATTTCTGACTACGTTTATAAATCACAGCCTCAAAAAAGTGTAAAAAGCCAAAGCTGTGGATACTCAATGTGCAATTAGCAAATGTTAAGAAAAGGATGGAATGACGGCTGAAATGTAGTTAGATTAAGGCTACCCTTCAGAATGCAGCCTTGTAATCATTACTGGGAGGAACAGATAAAGGAGACGTGAGACAAGCTTCCGAAGATGAAATTAATTAACAGTAGGAAGTCAAGAGCCACTGGGCCTAAGAATACAAAAAGAAAAATAAAGAGTACATGCGTAAATTAGTACTCCTGCAACAGTCTTTTCTTGCAGCTGACTAAGGAGAACATTCAAACATTTGCCCTTTTGCTACCTTGAAACTGTTTTGCAGCTTCTCTTACAATTCACAAGTAATCTATTTTATCTTCCAAGGAAAGAAGAACAAGGCTTGCTTTTTGCAACAGAGAAGAACTTTTAAAATTCCTACAAGAAATATTTACACACGGCAACAGTGCAATCACTTGAAATACAAAACAACAGTGTAATCAGGCAATACTCTCATGTTATCCGCCTACTCAAAGTTCAGACCCCAATTCAAACAATTTCTGTCTAAACAAAATTTATGCAAGTGCCACAGTATAAGTTATGTCATTAGCCAGAACTTTACCTCTGCTCTGCCCGCCTTTTGCTCTGACTTCACTGTAACCTAGCATTAATCTTCTCTCTATATATGAAAATAGACTTAAAACTTTAAATTAGCTCACATGCAATCATAAATTAGTTTACTTCAATATAATACATATTCTCAACTTTATGTTTCAAATATAAATGTGCTATGTATATGCTGAAACCTAAATGATGTATTTCATCAATTCCTATGTTATACTCATTCTGTTATTCTCTTCTTGTACTATGATACCTACGCTAAGCCTATTAGTCATATGTTTTCAGTGCTCGACCCCAGTACAAAAATATAAACAAATAAAAACACAGACTAGTTTTCAGCTTCTCCAACAGATACAGATTTTAATCTCTGCTGGCTTCCCATGAGTCAGAAGCTGTTAATATTTTTCAAGCCGCTCAGAAAGAACCAAAAGGCTTGTTTTGTGCCCTGAATAAGAACTTTTAAAACTCCAACAGAAAAAAAAAAATAACAGTGCACTCAGGCAAGATTGTACAGCAGTGCAGCAAATAGCATTGCCACATCACAGCAAAGGATTCTTTAGTTCAATTCTGAACTAAGGTACCTTATGTGCATGTGAATGTCCTTACTATGTCTGTGGGAGCATGCCACCTCCCAAAGTTATGCATTAAGTTGATTGGTAGTTTTCCAAACTGTGCACATGTAGATGCATGTTTGTACCTGATTGTGTAGGTTTGCATACATTCTGAGATATAGTGCCCTGTCAAGAATGACCTTACATGCTTTGTAAACATTGGCTACTGGCATAGGCTGTGGTGTCCTTTTGACCCAGTAAAGAAGAAAGTAGATTATTGAAACTGGATGGATGCATGTAACCAAACTGCATAAATATGAAATTGACATTCCAATTCTTCCCATAATTCACAAGTAATTCATTTCCCCTGGGCCTCACAGAAAGAAACACAAGGTTTGCTTTCTATCCTAAACTTGAACTTTTAGAACTGAAATTAAATAATTAACTAATATAACATTAATAGCTGCTAATAAAATGCAATTTCCCAGCTTCTTCCACAATTTTCAAGCTGATCATTTTCCCTGAGCCACATAGCAATAAGCATAAGGCTTCCTTTTTACCATGAACTATAAGTTAATAATAATACACATTTGTTAACCAGGTAGGCCTAAAGGACACACAGTCCCTTTTAAGGGGCAATCCAGGAGCAATGTCTGGTCAAATGACTTGCTCTAGATCACACAGTAGGCAAATGAGGGAACAAAACTCTGTGCCATAAGCACCACAGCTTAAAGCCTTAACATTCTGTACTAAATGCCAGACTTTTTAAGGTGTCAACAAAAATCTTAAAACCGCATGCAATTCGGCAGTGCAGAAGCAAATTCATCAGTTCTAGCTCCCCACACAATTTATTAGCAGTTACTTTTCTATGGACCTCACAGAGAAAATTTTAAAGGTACTTTCTCTCATAAACCCAGGGCCAGTATTAGCAGTAAGCTTTAATTCTGGTGCCCCAACAACATTATTTCCAATTCACTCTGATGATATCATCAGGCATTTCTTTTTACATGGTTTATACATTCTGGTATAGTATATCATCCATGTTCATAGGTTCATAGGTGTGTACTAGGCTAATGGCCCTGGGGCCTTTACAAGTCTAGCTAACAGGATTACCCTGGCATCGTGCCACCCAATCTTAGTTCCCAGTGTCTCTGTCAAGTAGAGCCACTGGAGTTATCCCTGGGGTGAATTTTCTATTTCCCATCCACTCATCAAGATTTCTCTTGAAGAGGGTCAGCGAGGTGCTCTTCTTGACATGTATGAGAAGTCTATTCCATAGCATGGGCAGTCTCTGGGTTATGAACCTGTCCCTCCAGCATGTTCTTTTGATTGTGGTAATGAAGTTGAGGTCTCTGACGCGTGTGGTGTGGAGGGATTGGGATTTCTTTAGATGTAGCATTTCTAACAGAGCTGGGTCAGACATGGCTTTGTAAGTCAAGCAGAGATCACCTTTAAGTAGATGATATGAGACAGAGAATAGTTGGAGTTTTTTGTGTCTGTCCATATAGGACAAGTGTTTAAGGCCTAGGATCCTCTTTGTGAGGTACTTTTGTGGCCTCTCTAGTTGTTGCAGGTGCGTAGTGAGCTACATGCCTAATGGGGCATTGTACTCGATGATTGGCCTAATGAGGGAAGAGTAGAGGGAGGCAATGGCCTCTTTCTTCCTGGATAAAAAACCCTTATTAATGAGATGTGCCATATAGAAGGACTTTCTGACCACAGTGGCAATGTGGTGATCAAAAGAGAGGTTGCTGTCAGCCTGTGTTCCCAGATGTCTTATAATGCCTTCTGTGTTCAGTGGATAACCATTGATGTGATAATTCATGGGAACTGGGTTTTTCCTAAAGGGGATGACAAAACATTTTTTGGCATTGAGCTTAAGGCCATGGTTCTGACACCAGTCGTTTGTCTCAGTGAGGCCTTTCTGTAGGATGTCAACATTAATAATAGCTCTCAACTTGCAATCATCTGTGAACTTTGACAGCCAGAGTCCCTTTGTGTTGACCTGGACTTCAGAGAAATAGATACCAAACAGGAAAGGACCCAGGACCGAACCCTGTGGGACTCCACTCATGACTGGTCGGCAGTCTGACTTGGAATCAGCGACTTTCACACTGTGGGTTCTATCTGTGAGCCAGTTTGCAATCCACATAGTGATATAGGGGTTGATGCCTAGCTTAGTGAGTTTTTCTATGATTCCTGAGTGGGGAATGGTATCAAAGGCCTTGGCCAGATCAAGGTAGGCTATATGAACCACCTTGCCTTCATCCACAGCTCTGGTGACTGATTCAAAGAAGTCGTCCAAGTTGAGCAGGCATGATCTAGCCTTTACTGAACCAAACTGTGTTGGAGCCAGAGTTTGGAGATTCCCTATATCCTTGTTTATTAGGTCCATGATGATGCATTCCATAGCTTTGCATATCAGACTCATCGGGCTAATAGGGCACTAGTTCCCAAGGCCTGTAGTCACTCCTTCTTTGTGGAGAGGGATGACTGTAGCAGTGCATCATTTGGTAGGGACAAAGCCTGAGGTGAGGCTGTGACTGAACAGGGCTCACAGGTGAGGTGCCAGTTCACTCTGTAGTTCATGTAGAACACAACCAGGGATATCGTCAGGTCCCATAGATGCTGTATTCTTGGCCTTGGACAGTGCTGTTTTAACCTGTGCAGCAGTAATACTGGGTGCCTGGCAATCTACTGGTATTGTGATTGGTCCTTTGGGGGGGAGAGGTAAAGTTGGCACTGAATCTGATGGCAAGTATATTGGCAATATCTGTTGGCTCGATATAGGAGGTACCATTGTGCAGTAGCACAGAGCAAATCTGGGTATTGCAATGGAGATTCTTTATATAACTATAGAAGGCCTTATGGTTGTGTTTACTATCTGCTGAAATTCTGTTTTCATAACAAGCTTTAGAGGATTTGATGAGGGATCTCAACATTTTGTTGAGGCTGATAAGGGAGTTTTTCCAGTCTTGGGACTTCACCTTATTCTGCATCAGTTTCCTCTTTCTGTCATAGTTTGTTTATGGCAGGGGACCACCAGGTTGTCTTCCATTTTTTGGAGGAGAGCATCTTGGTTCTATTGGGTATGGCGAGATCCATACATTTGTGGACGTGTCCATACAGTGCATTGGTGTATGATTCGGCGGTCATGCAACTATTCTCCATTTGCATGGGTGCCGTGAAGTTAGCCACCTCTGTTTTTAGGAACCCAAAGTTTTTCATGGTGGTTTCCTTTGCAGCGGTGGGGGTGTTGGGTTAGGGGTGTGTGGATTTCCAAGATGATTAGTTTGTGATCAGATCTAACCAGGGAGGATTTAACTACTGGTGTAGAGCAACAGTCGCCCATGTTAGTAATGACCGGGTCAAGGATGTTGCTACCTCTAGTGGGGGTAAGAATGAGCTGGTCCAGGGCATTGTAATTAATGAATGCCAGGAAATGTTGGGCAAGTGTATTGGTACATGAGTAGTTTTCCCAGATAATGGAGGGTTAGTTGAAGTTGCCCAGTATGAGAGTGTTAGGTTGGACCCTAATATTCTCCAGGGTGCTTAGGAACATAGAGTGTGAGTCTTGGGACATTGTTGGAGTCCTATAGCAGGCTATGACAGAATTGCTGTCTTACCCAATGTTAGCTGCACCTGAAGTATCTCTGATGCATTATGTTTGGCTACCAGTCTGGAGGTGTGCACATCCTTTATGAATATGGAAACACCACCACCTTAGCAGCTTCGGTACAAATTCTGGTGCCAAATGGTGTGGAATGAGTTATAGCCTGGTAGTGCAGGGGTGCTTTTTGCTGCCTTGAACCAGGTCTCTGTTACAGCTCAAATGTCGATGTTCTCCATTTTAAGGAGTGCTTTGAGCAAGTGCATCTTGAGATTTAGACTTCCTGCATTGAGCAGCATTACCCGTAGACTGCATTTGTTTGTAGCTGTTACGGTGGTAATTTGGTCTTTGGAACACCACCTAAAAAAATGCACTATAGGGGAGGCAAGAGCCTTGGCCAATATCCAGAAACCCAGGGGTGACAGATGCAGGCCATCTCTGTTCATCTCATGTTCTTTGATATGTACACATCACTTCAGCCTTGTGACATTCTAAATCATGAATGACAGGCACAATAACTAGATTTGGTTGTAAATGTATCATGTATTAAGCATCCTTTATACAATTTCAATGTAGCCACTCAAATACTCATACTCACATGCACAACTCCATTCATTACAGCAAATATCATTTATGTTGAGCTAACAAATTTCTAAGAGGTCTGTTGATATCACTCACAATCTTTCTGATGCAGTTTCTCCCAGTTTGTTAGAAAGGTAAGCTCAAATTGAACAAATGCCTCTCTTAAGGGACTTCTCAGTAGCACTATTTGGTTAAGTGAGTTGTACATGGTGATGCAGTATGCAAAATCGACAGTAAATAGTCAACACTACTACTATAAGATAAGGATTGCTAACAACTCACAAGCATAACCTTCTTAGCCATGCTGCCTGAAGACATGTCAGCAACATGATCTACAAGCGCTGCCTGAAGATATGCCAGCTACATGATCTACAAGTGCTGCCTGAAGGCGTCAGCTACATGATCTACAAGTGCTGCCTGAAGGCGTCAGCTACATGATCTACAAGTGCTGTCTGAAGACATGCTAGCTACATGATCTGCAAGTGCTGCCTGAAGACATTCCAGCTACATGATCTACAAGCGCTGCCTGCAGACATGCCAGTTACATGATCGACAAGTACTGCCTGAAGGCGTCAGCTACATGATCTACAAGTGCTGTCTGAAGATATGCTAGCTACATGATCTATAAGTGCTACCTGAAGACATGCCAGTTACATGATCTACAAGCACTGCCTGAAGACGTCAGCTACATGATCTACAAGCGCTGCCTGAAGAAATGTCAGCTACATGATCTACAAGTGCTGCCTGAAGACATGTTAGCTACATGATCTACAAGCGCTGCCTGAAGACATGCCAGTTACATGATCTACAAGCACTGCCTGAAGACATGTCAGCTACATGATCTGCAAGCTGGCTAATATGTTTAAAAAATTATGATATTGTCAGAATGAAAGGGGAGTCAGGTTTAACAGCCTTTGCAACAAAGATGTGCATGTAACTGTGAGTGTCACAGAATCCTGAACTCACACGATAAAATTCATTAATATCTCTGATAGACAGAGGTAGACAGTAATGCCCAAACTAATATAACCACCTAACCTCTAGAAGCTCCTAACTGTCATACCCACACCTAATAAATGTCCATGATATATAGGGACACAAGGGGGTTGGATTGCATGGCTAATTTTATAAAAGCCCTGGTGGTCATTAGCTTAGTGGATACCTATGAACCTATAATGTTAGTGACCTATCACTAGAATAATGACTGCAAGTGAAGTGGAAAGTCCCATAGAGAGCCACAAATATTTTCAAAACACTCTGTGGCAAATAATATGTGCAGAAACCATCAAGCTCTTTCTCCAAAGCCATGGTGTAGCATAGTTTCTAACAATAATGTCAGTTATAACTATGACAGTTGCTTTAGCTGGTGTGGGACTCATAGAAGCAGACAACACAAACCAAAAACAGACACTAAGATCAGAGATCTTTAACTGTCATAGGTTCATAGGTTCATAGGTAGGTACTAGGCTACTTGCCCTAGGGCCTATATAAGCCTAGCCAAAAATGTACCCTGGCTTTCACCACCCAAGAAAATTATTTTCCTGTGCCCCTATCGAGAAGAGCCACAGAATTGATCCCCGAGGTGAATTTCCTATTTCCCATAAATAATCAAGATTTTTCTTGACGAGTGCTAATGAGGAGCTCTGTTTGACATATATAGGTAGTCTGTTCCAGAGTATGGGAAGTCTCTGGGACAGGAGTCTATCCCTCCAGCATGTTCTGTCTATTGTGGTGACAAGGTTTAGGTCCCTACAGCGTGTAGCTCAAAATGATTGGGATTTCTTTAAGTGGAGCATGTCCAACAGCTCTGGGTTTGACATAGCTTTGTATGTTAGACAGAGATCGCCTCTGAGTAGGTGATATGCGACAGAGTAAAGCTGGAGTTTTTTAGATGGTCTGCATAGGGCATCTGTTTGAGGCCAGTAATCCTCTTTGTGAGGTATTTCTGTGGCCTTTCCAGTTGTTGTAGATGTCTTGTGAGGTACATACCAAAAGGGGCGTTGTACTCTATAATGTGTCTAATGAGTAATGAGTAGAGGGGAACAATGACCTCTTTTTTTCTGGATGAGAAACCTTTTGTGATGAGGTGAGCCATGTAGAAGGATTTCCTGACCACTGTGGCGATATGATTATCAAAGGAGAGACTACTGTCCACCTGTGTCCCAAGGTCTCTTATCACATTTTCAGCATTAAGTAGACTACCAGCTATGTGGTAGTTCATGGGTACAGAGTTTTTACCAAAGGGGATGACAATACACTTTTTGGCATTGAGCTTCAGGCCATGGCTTTGACACCAGGCATCTGTCTCAGTGAGGCCCTTTTGTAGGATGCCCATATCGTTAGGGGTTTCGATTATGGCTCCTAGTTTGCAGTCATCTGCAAACTTTGTTAGCCAAATACCTTCTGTGTTAGCCTGTACTTCAGAGAAGTAGACACCAAACAGGAGAGGACACAGGACTGAACCCTGTGGTACTCCACTTGTCACTGGTCTGAAGTCGGATTTGGAGTCTGCTACTTTCACAGTGTGGGTTCTGTCTGTGAGCTAGTTGGCAACCCATCTTGTGACATAGGGATTTATACCTAGTTTAGTGAGCTTATCTATATTTCCAGAGTAGGGGATGGTGCCGAAAGCCTTGGCGAGATATAGATAAGCTGTGTGAACCACCTTACCCTCATCTATGGCTTTGGAGACTGCTTCAAAGAAGTCAATCAGGTTTAGGAGACATGATCTGCCTTTCACAAATCCGAACTGAGTAGGGTCCAGAATTTGGAGATTTCCAATGTCTTTGTTTATGAGTTCCATGATGATATGTTCCATGGCCTTCCAGACCAGGCTTGTCAGGCTAATGGGGTGGTAGTTGCCATGGTCCATCGTGGCTCCCACTTTGTGGAGTGGGATAACCATCGTGGTGTGCCATTCAGTGGGCACAAAACCTGAGGTGAGGCTATGAATGAACATGGTACTTAGGTAGGGTGCCAGTTCATTCTGTCATTCGTGTAGATTTCAGCCTGGGATATTGTCAGTTCCTATGGATGCTGTGTTCATGGCTTTGGAGAGTGTGTTTTTTACCTGTGCAGCCGTGATTACAGGAACTTTGCATTCTTCCTGTATTGAGATGGGCCCTCTAGGGGGTGAGAGGGGGGTAAAGTTAACACTGAACCTATCTGCCAGGATGCTGGCAATATCAGTTGCTTCTGTATATTTAGTGCCATTGTGCTGTAACTCAGAGCAGATCTGAGTGTTGCCATTGAGATTCTTGACATAGCTATAGAATGCTTTGTGGTTGTTTTTAGAGTCAGTGGCAATTTTGTTTTCGTAATTAGATTTTATGAGGGATCTCAGCTTCTTACTGAGGTTGACCAGGGAGTTCCTCCAGTCATGGGATTTTACTCTTTTTTGCAAAAGTTTCTTTCTTCTGTTGTAGAGTTTGTTTATGGCAGAGGACCACCAGATTGGCTTCCTTTTTTTGCAGGACAGCATCTAGTTCTATTAGGGATAGCATGATCCATGCACTCATGTAAGTGCTTATAAAGTGCATTTGTGTAAGATTCAGCAGTCGTACCTCTACTGCCGTCTGCATGGGTGTCATGAAGTTTGCCACTTCTGTCTTAAGAAGTGTGAAGTTGGCTTTGGAGAAGTTTTTTACTGTGGTTTCCCTAATTGGGGGTGTGGGATGTGGATGTCTAGGGTGATTAGCTTGTGTTCGGATCTGGCCAATGAGGAATTGACCTCTGGTTTGGAACACCGGTTGCCCATGTTGGTAATGACCAGGTATAGGATATGGCTGCCCCTGGTTGAGGTATGAATAAGTTGATCCAAGGTGTTGGAATTTATTAATTCCAGAAAACATTGAGCAAAAGTGTTGGTACATGAGTAGTTTTCCCAGTTAATGGTGGGGTTGTTGAAATTGCCTATTATTAGGGTGTTGGTTGCACCCTAATACTTTCCAGTGTATCAAGAAGTGAGGAGTAGGAATCCTGGGGCATGGCAGGGGGTCTGTAGCAAGCTACAATTTGGATTGTGGTCTTGCCCAGAGTTAGTTGCACTTGGATAATCTCGGATGCATTATGCTGTGCAACTAGCCTGGAGGTGTGGATATCCTTAATGAATATGAACACACCTCCACCTTTAGTGCTCCGTTCCGGGTTAGGTGGCCGAAAGGTGTGGTATGAATTATAGCCTGGTGATGCAGGGGTGCTCTCTGGAGCTTTGAACCAGGTCTCTGTCACTGCACAGATGTTGATGTTCTCCATTTTAAGGAGTGCCTCGAGTGAGTGCATTTTGAGGTTTAGACTTCAAGCATTGAGTAGCATTGCCCTCATATTTTGCTTGCTTGTACCTGTTACGGTGGTGAATTTGTCATTTGAACCTTGCCTAAAAAAGGCACTATAGGGGTGGCAAGAGCCTTTTCCGGAATCCAAAGGGCGACAGGTGCTGGACATCTCTGGCAAAGCATCGTGGTCTGTCAATCATGTTGTCCCAGGTAGACAAATACTGGATCCCCTTAGAATGACACCACAAGCTTAGCCAATTGTTGAAGTCAATCATTTTGTCCTTGTACTGTGGTATCATTCTGGGTGATGGCAGGATGCTACTCAGTGCTAGGGTCATACCTGCCTGGGCTACAAGATTGGAGAGCTCCTCCATGTCTCTTTTCATGTAGTCCAGGGATGTACGTCTCAGGTCATTCACACCAACACGGACAATGACAGTGTCATATTTGTACTTGTTGTGGAGTGACCTGAGTGCAAGCATTATGTGGCAGATCCTGGCACCTGACAGGCAGCTGACAGTAACTTTCTCCTTGTTTAGCCTGGTGAGTGGAACATCAGTGTGCCTGACTATAGAGTCACCTATGACTAGAGTGTTGGGTACGTTGTTATGCCTTATGGGCTGTGGTTGAGTGGCACACTCAGTTTGTGGGCTATGTGTCATTTGGGTTGTGTTGGGGGTGGAGTTTGCTTGCATTTCTACTTTGAAGGTCCCTGATGCTTCGGCAGGATTTTATTGAGAGCCTCCATGAATGTAGGTGTGTGTTTTGTGTTTCTATGTGTGTGTTTTGATGGTGTAGGTTTTGAGGGGACTATGTGATGAGTGTGGTGTGGTGAAAGTGTTTACCTTCTCCTCTTGACTGTCTAGTCCAGTCTTGGGTGAAGAGAGCTTTGCTTCCAGTTTGGCTATATAAGTGCATCTCTCACAGATTGTAGTGTCGGGTGGTAGGAGGAGAGGGTTGACTGTGTACATGAGGCAGTTGCTGCATTGTCCCAAGATGCCCAGATTCATCAGGTAGACAGGAGAAATCACCGGGAGCTTACTCTTAGACATGTCTGGATAGGTGCTTATTTATTAAGTACTAAAAATTGCTTTCCTCTAGACAAGTGAGGAAAGTTGAGTGCTGTAACAATTTGCAGCTTATTTAGTGCTTACAACGAGTTCTGAACAAGTGCTGAGTTCAAAGAAACAGATTTGAGTGTTGAAACTACAAAACTGGCTAGTTCTAAGAAACAAAATTAAGCTAGAAGGCTTCCCTCCAACACAGAAAGGTTTGTGGGCTCAGAAGCCTACGAACAGTCTAGACCACTTACAGGAAAGGCAGGAAATAAGCTTAATGTTTTTTTCTTTCCCAGATGCTCACTTTGTACACAGTAGGAGTGTTTGAAATCAGAATATGATCTCACTGCACTCAGTTGAATGAGCAAATGAGATGGGCCCAGAAGGAGTATCCAAACACAAATTTACAAGAGGGGCAGGCAGTTTCAAAGCCACCAAGATTAACACCAAAACAAAAGCAGGGAGGGTGGGTGAGGAACTAACTGAAAAAACAGAGTCAAAACTTCCAGTTCAGTTAATATTCAATGCAACACAAATAAATCAATTAAAATGCTGTATTATTTGAAAAAAGTGTAGATAAAAGGTACTTAAATTTTCTTATACGCCCAGTTGAATACAGCTAGATCTTAGCCGGCCAAAGCTGAGGTTTTAAGTAGAAAATATTTAAAGCTGTACCACTTAAATAGGCAGTGACAGGATATCAATGAATGAGACTACCCCCGCCTGCAGTTACTAACAGGCAATAAAAATCTAGCAAGCACTAACTGAAAAAACTGAGTCAAAACTTCCAGTTCAGTTAATATTCAATGCAACACAAATAAGTCAATTAAAATACTGTATTTTTTTTAAAACGTGCAGATAAAAATTACTTAAATTATCTTATACGTCCAGTTGAATACAGTTAGATCTTAGCAGGACAAAGCTGAGACTTTAAGCAGAAAATATTTCAAGATGTACCACTTAAATAGGCAGTGACAGGATATCAATGAATGAGACTACCCCCACCTGCAATTACTAACAGGCAATAAAAATCTAGCAAGCACTAAATGAAAAAACAGAGTCAAAACTTCCAGTTCAGTTAATATTCAATGCAATACAAATAAATCAATTAAAATGATGTATTATTTGAAAAAAGTGCAGATAAAAGGTACTTAAATTTTCTTATATGCCCAATTGAATACAGCTAGATATTATCCGGCCAAAGCTGAGGTTTTAAGTAGAAAATATTTAAAGCTGTACCACTTAAATAGGCAGTGACAGGATATCAATGAATGAGACTACCCCCGCCTGCAGTTACTAACAGGCAATAAAAATCTAGCAAGCACATACTGAAAAAACAGAGTCAAAACTTCCAGTTCAGTTAATATTCAATGCAACACAAATAAATCAATTAAAATGCTGTATTATTTGAAAAAAGTGTAGATAAAAGGTACTTAAATTTTCTTATACGCCCAGTTGAATACAGCTAGATCTTAGCCGGCCAAAGCTGAGGTTTTAAGTAGAAAATATTTAAAGCTGTACCACTTAAATAGGCAGTGACAGGATATCAATGAATGAGACTACCCCCGCCTGCAGTTACTAACAGGCAATAAAAATCTAGCAAGCACGAACTGAAAAGACAGAGTCAAAGCTTCCAGTTCAGTTAATATTGAATGCAACACAAATAAATCAATTAAAATGCTGTATTATTTGAAAAAAGTGCAGATAAAAGTTACTTAAATTCTCTTATACGTCCAGTTGAATACAGCTAGATCTTACCCGGCCAAAGCTGAGGCTTTAAGCAGAAAATATTTCAAGATGTACCACTTAAATAGGCAGTGACAGGATATCAATGAATGAGACTACCCCCACCTGCAATTACTAACAGGCAATAAAAATCTAGCAAGCACTAAATGAAAAAACAGAGTCAAAACTTCCAGTTCGGTTAATATTCAATGCAATACAAATAAATCAATTAAAATGATGTATTATTTGAAAAAAGTGCAGATAAAAGGTACTTAAATTTTCTTATATGCCCAATTGAATACAGCTAGATATTATCCGGCCAAAGCTGAGGTTTTAAGTAGAAAATATTTAAAGCTGTACCACTTAAATAGGCAGTGACAGGATATCAATGAATGAGACTACCCCCGCCTGCAGTTACTAACAGGCAATAAAAATCTAGCAAGCACGAACTGAAAAAACAGAGTCAAAACTTCCAGTTCAGTTAATATTCAATGCAACACAAACAAATCAATTAAAATGCTGTATTATTTGAAAAAAGTGCAGATAAAAGGTACTTAAATTCTTTTATATGTCCAGTTGAATACAGCTAGATCTTAGCCGGCCAAAGCTAAGGTTTTAAGCAGAAAATATTTCAAGATGTACCACTTAAATAGGCAGTGACAGGATATCAATGAATGAGACTACCCCCGCTTGCAATTACTAACAGGCAATAAAAATCTAGCAAGCACTAACTGAAAGAAGAGAGTCAAAACTTCCAGTTCAGTTAATATTGAATGCAACAAAAATAAATCAATTAAAATGCTGTATTATTTGAAAAAAGTGCAGATAAAAGTTACTTAAATTCTCTTATACGTCCAGTTGAATACAGCTAGATCTTACCCGGCCAAAGCTGAGGCTTTAAGCAGAAAATATTTCAAGATGTACCACTTAAATAGGCAGTGACAGGATATCAATGAATGAGACTACCCCCACCTGCAATTACTAACAGGCAATAAAAATCTAGCAAGCACTAAATGAAAAAACAGAGTCAAAACTTCCAGTTCAGTTAATATTCAATGCAGTACAAATAAATCAATTAAAATGATGTATTATTTGAAAAAAGTGCAGATAAAAGGTACTTAAATTTTCTTATATGCCCAATTGAATACAGCTAGATATTATCCGCCAAAGCTGAGGTTTTAAGTAGAAAATATTTAAAGCTGTACCACTTAAATAGGCAGTGACAGGATATCAATGAATGAGACTACCCCCGCCTGCAGTTACTAACAGGCAATAAAAATCTAGCAAGCACGAACTGAAAAAACAGAGTCAAAACTTCCAGTTCAGTTAATATTCAATGCAACACAAATAAATCAATTAAAATGCTGTATTATTTGAAAAAAGTGCAGATAAAAGGTACTTAAATTCTTTTATATGTCCAGTTGAATACAGCTAGATCTTAGCCGGCCAAAGCTAAGGTTTTAAGCAGAAAATATTTCAAGATGTACCACTTAAATAGGCAGTGACAGGATATCAATGAATGAGACTACCCCCGCTTGCAATTACTAACAGGCAATAAAAATCTAGCAAGCACTAACTGAAAGAAGAGAGTCAAAACTTCCAGTTCAGTTAATATTCAATGCAACACAAATAAATCAATTAAAATGCTGTATTATTTGAAAAAAGTGCAGATAAATGGTACTTAAATTTTCTTATATGCCCAGTTGAATACAGCTAGATATTATCCGGCCAAAGCTGAGGTTTTAAGTAGAAAATATTTAAAGCTGTACCACTTAAATAGGCAGTGACAGGATATCAATGAATGAGACTACCCCCGCCTGCAGTTACTAACAGGCAATAAAAATCTAGCAAGCACGAACTGAAAAAACAGAGTCAAAACTTCCAGTTCAGTTAATATTCAATGCAACACAAATAAATCAATTAAAATGCTGTATTATTTGAAAAAGTGCAGATAAAAGGTACTTAAATTCTCTTATATGTCCAGTTGAATACAGCTAGATCTTAGCCGGCCAAAGCTGAGGTTTTAAGCAGAAAATATTTCAAGATGTACCACTTAAATAGGCAGTGACAGGATATCAATGAATGAGACTACCCCCGCTTGCAATTACTAACAGGCAATAAAATTCTAGCAAGCACTAACTGAAAAAACAGAGTCAAAACTTCCAGTTCAGTTAATATTCAATGCAACACAAATAAATCAATTAAAATGCTGTATTATTTGAAAAAGTGCAAATAAAAGGTACTTAAATTCTCTTATACGTCCAGTTGAATACAGCTAGATCTTAGCTGGCCAAAGCTGAGGTTTTAAGCAGAAAATATTTCAAAATGTACCACTTAAATAGGCAGTGACAGGATATCAATGAATGAGACTACCCCCACCTGCAATTACTAACAGGCAATAAAAATCTAGCAAGCACTAACTGAAAAAACAGAGTCAAAACTTTCAGTTCAGTTAATATTCAATGCAACACAAATAAATCAATTAAAATGCTGTATTATTTGAAAAAAGTGCAGATAAAAGGTACTTAAATTCTCTTATACATCCAGTTGAATACAGCTAGATCTTAGCCAGCCAAAGCTGAGGTTTTAAGCAGAAAATATTTCAAGATGTGCCACTTAAATATGCAGTGACAGGATATCAATGAATGAGACTACCCCCACCTGCAGTTACTAACAGGCAATAAAACTCTAGCAAGCACTAACTGAAAAAACAGAGTCAAAACTTCCAGTTCAGTTAATATTTAATGCAACACAAATAAATCAATTAAAATGCTGTATTATTTGAAAAAAGTGCAGATAAAAGGTCCTTGAATTCTCTTATACATCTAGTTGAATACAGCTAGATCTTAGCCAGCCAAAGCTGAGGTTTTAAGCAGAAAATATTCCAAAATGCACCACTTAAATATGCAGTGACGAGATATCAGTGAATGAGGCTACCCCCGCCTGCAATTACTAACAGGCAATAAAATTCTAGCAAGCACTAACTGAAAAAACAGAGTCAAAACTTCCAGTTCAGTTTATATTAAATGCAACACAAATAAATCAATTAAAATGTTGTATTATTTAAAAAAGTGCAGATAAAATGTACTTAAATTTTCTGATATGTCCAGTTGAATACAGCTAGATCTTAGCTGGCCAAAGCTGTGGTTTTCCTAGGCATTTTTGGTTATGTCTGAATAATAGCAAACTCAGATTTCATAAAAGTACAGAAAAGTTAAACATTGTGAAGTATTTCATCAGGCTGGTTTCCCTCCTCACTACTAAATCACTGTTTGCTGAAACCAGAAAAAAAATAGTATTGAGGAGGGAAACCAGCCTGATGAAATACTTCACAACATTTAACTTTTCTGTACTTTTATGAAATCTGAGTTTGCTATTATTCAGACATAACTAAAAATGCCTAGGAAAATCCAGTGTCTATGAAGCAAGAAAATCAGAGAAAAACCTTCAAATGAGTTTGTAGCAGCAAAACCATACAGGATTGGATCTGTTTTAGTTCCTATTATTTAAATAACCAGAGAAACAAGCCTTCTATCTCACAACTTTGTTTTACCAAAGAACATCCTGTTTGGTAAGTTCAGGTGTCTTCACGGGCAGCCTAGGTTCAACTGGGCTTTTATGTAAGAGACGGTCAGAATACCAGCTTAATGAATGGAATATGATAACATCAAGTATTGACAAAAAATAAAAACATACTGAAAGCTCTACCTTTCAGTTTAATGTTC
>NC_056733.1:1050615740-1050648240 GCF_019279795.1 Protopterus annectens
TATTATTACCGAACCAGATAGTGCACAACATAAACTGACCAACCAAAATGAAAATAACGTTAAAGTGCCGATGTTCAATAATTCCACCGCAGATACATTAAAACAAGAATTATTAAGCTTCGGCACCATGTTATTTTCTTTTTGGTTTATTTGCTTATTATATATACATATGTACATGGATTTAAGATGAGTTGGGAGGATCTGGTGAGATGATTCTAACAGAGAAACCATTTTATTGCTAAATTACAAAGCCGACAATTATCGTAAACCTCCACTCACTTGACATTTATGCAAATGCTTTTTTTTTTAAATTGTTTTTTTACTTAGTTTAAGTTACCTGGGCTGAGGAGTGCGGTCAGAGTTGGACATGGACGGGATGGGACTGGGGGACTCTGCTGCACCTGCAGCATAAGTTGAACACAACTTAATTAAATTGTAATATGTGCACTGCTCCACTCGTTCATTGATGTTGATGCCTGGCGGCTGCTCCCTGCTGTTATTTCCAAACAACAGTCTGACTCTGATAGGCTGCAGTCTGCCTCATGACACTAATGTCATCATGCACGCCCCTACACATTGATGATGTTTTGGGATGTGCATGATGATGTCAGCCATAATTTTAGAGTAGTATTAAAAATAAAAACAAAATAGAAAAAAATGGGAATTAAAGGGGACACTCGGGAATTTGTGGCACCCCATTATTTTGCCCTCAAAACTGGCAAATACCAAGGAATTTGTTATGGTTGAGAGGTCTGCTCAACATTGTTTGATATTATAAAGTCCTTCTACAGTAGTTGTCAGAGGTAGAAATTATTCTACAGAACTCTGGGATACATATATAGGTATGTGAAGCTTGCCACAAGGCTGACCAAGTGAAATATGGATTCTCACACTTTTGAAAAAATGGCTGCATGTATGTACAACTATTGTCGCAAAGGGATCCTACACTTGCAGTATTCAGATCGCTGCATTATCTTCTTCATCACTTGCGACAGCACATTGTTACCTTACTAACTACATGCATGCTGAGATCTGGAAGCAAACAGCGATTCTTCAACGTCTGATGAGTCTCACTAGCCTAGTGCAGGTCTGAGTCTGTAGTACATTTGTTGTATACCAACAGAATGATGCCTGGGTTATGAATTCCACCATTGTCATAGGCATGGCATATCCTGTGCAACCTATTTTGTAGCACTGTGAACTCATTTTATGACTTCACCGGCCCATATAAATTCTTTGCAGATTATCAATGTCTCTGTAAGAGGTTATATTAGCACTAACAGTAGCAAACCACAAAAAGAAACTACATTAATTTTAGGAGTCATTTTATGTGTGTCTTCAAATAAGGCCCAAGAACCAGTAGTCCCAGACATATAAGTCCATTAGTTTTTTCTTCTTGAATGGCCCAAACTGAGCTGCTGGTGGCTGAGGTGAGAACCCACGTCGCAATGGGGGGAGCCTGTGCTCACATGGTATATGCACACTCCTACATACCTCTTCAGAGCTACAGTAACTGGCTTAGGATTGGCAAGCCTACATTCCCTCATCCTGCAACCATAGCAAATATGCAGGTCTCGCCAAATTAAAATAAATCCTTAGTAACTCTATGAATTTTGAGAATAAAACTGTTGAACTGCACTTGGATAAAAAAATACCAGTTATGTAACTCATCAGTAAGTAACTTATATATATTTTTTTATCCATGTGTGATTCAAAATCCTAAGAGTTGTGTTTATAGTTTTTTTTAAATTCCCCAAAGTATTCAAAGAATAACAAAATACACATAATAAATCTCCATCTCCAAAACAATATAGCCGTGTTGCCTTGCTTTTGTTTTTGTTACCAAGACTGAAAACAAGGAAATAAAGCCTTGCTTTTCAGAAATCAACAAACTCACTTTCTAGATGTGAGCCACAGAACTGCAACTGTTCTTCAGTTAATGTACCAGAACCGCAGAGGTTAACTCAATTTGGTCTGCCGTCTGAATTCCCTACAAATAATCATCCAGTAATGTTGAGTGAATGAATGAATACAAGTAATTATGTACAGAAAAACTTGCTATCGCCAGCACGGAATCTTATTATCTAATCTGGTCTGTGCGCATAACGAAATGACCTAATTGGAAACGGCAAATACTGAGGAAAGAACAATGAGCAAAACCAGATATTTGTGTGTATGTGTGTGTCTGCATTTGTTTATATGGGGGGGGTTGGAGGAAAAAAGTCCAAAATCAAGGACAATTTTAAAAATTAAAGGAATTCACTTTAAAACGTTATTAGAACAACAAGTTTTATATGTAATTGCATTGTCTGAACAATACTTAGTGTAAAACTCATAAATCTGGCATTACTGACTATCTGTAATCCTCATAGAGTTACCATAAAACCGAAAAAGTTACAACATGGCTTCTGTCCTTCCCATAGTACTAGCACTGCATTGCTAACCTATATACATACTGCCGATAAGGCTACAAATAATGTCAAACTAGTCTCTTCCTTTTTTCTAGACTTGTCTAAAGACTTTGACACAGGTTGTCACAGCAAACTTCTACTTCAAATGTCCTCACTAGGTCTTTCTCAGACCACCCTTCTGGGGCTCAGTCCAACAGGTATCAATTAGTAAAATCACACTCCATGCTCTCCTTACCACCCATTCACCACCGGTGTACCACAAGGCACTATCTTTGCTCCCATTCTATTTAACATTTTCACCAACACCCTCTATACATCTACACAACAAGCCACAATAATGCAACACACAGATGTTTCCACTCTCATCTGCACACCTCCAAAAATTATATGAAGCTTTAACAGCCACTGAAACATGGCTTCATAACTCACAACTCATGCTCATCCCAAAAAAGGCCAAGCTACGACTTTTTTCCCCAAATCCCTCATCCATGAAA
This sequence comes from Protopterus annectens, assembly GCF_019279795.1. Lineage (NCBI taxonomy): Eukaryota > Metazoa > Chordata > Ceratodontiformes > Protopteridae > Protopterus > Protopterus annectens. The sequence continues at coordinate 1,050,618,646 of NC_056733.1, forward strand.
AAAACAAAATTTAAAGTCTTCTCTCTTGATAATACAAGACATTACTTTTCATAGGAAATTATTATGGATGATAGTGCCTAAGAAAAACTCATCAAAAACTAGGAATGCTTTCCAGATCCAAAAACCTTCTCACTGTAACAAATAATATTACACTTGCCATTATGTATTTCCTCCCAACTCTTCTTTATGGCACTTCCATCCTTACTAGCCTCCATGATTCAAAAAAATTAAAACTTATATGGTATATTTATGCTATAATAAAGTTGCTAAATTTGCAGCAAATACCCCTTTCAGAACCCACCACTATATTGCACTAAAAAAACTAAATTGGTTAGAACTGCCTCATTAGCTAACATATACACAGCTTCTTACCACCTCTAAAATTATCCAGCATCCATCTGCTTGCCCAGCATTATAAATCATTCCATAGAAGTATGTTCCCAGTCGGTTATTGCAATCCACTGACCAAGAACTCCTGTCTGCCTACAAACCTAGCAAATCTGCTGGGCATTGTCTGTACTCATACAAGGTTACAAAGGCATGGAGCTCCTTACCTTTATCCATCAGGTCAATACCTCAATACCCTCCCTTCCATTTTTCAAAACAAGCCTGAAAGACTTCCTAGCTAAAACTCTCTCTCTTTTCTTGCTCAAAACCAGAATAAACTATATCCCTAAATGTGAACAAGTACCTTTTCATTCCTTATACCTCCTTACTCACCCTTCTTCACTTACTTCCTTATTTTTATCAATTTCTCTTTCCTGACTTTCTCTCTAAATATATATATCTATATATATATATATATATATATATATATATATATATATATATATATATATATCTGTGTTTCCCTTATTTCATGTTATAATTCCTTTTTGTATTAGACTAACTTATCTTTACTTTCTCTACAACCTGTCTAAAATTTCTCTATATATTACATGATTGTCATATAGCTTATCTTAGCCAATGTTTTTATATTATGGCTAAATTGTTAAAATTGTTTATATTGCAGATGTTTTTATTTTATTTTTGAAGATTATAAAATTATTGTTGTTAAAATGTTTTGCAATAATTTGGAGCTTTTCTCCAAGGGTCTCAGTGAAAATGGGCTTCTACCCAGTTGAATCTTCCCGGTAATCAAATGTCAATAAATAAATAAAATAAATAAATTTATAGGACAAAAACAAGATGCATAATCAAGGGCATTCAGAAAAAGCAGGAATAGCTGAGCGATGTATGGAAGTGCAAGAACGGCGTTTGAAAACAAATGCCAGGCCTATGTTTTACTATCATGGGGGAAGGGCTGACGTGGTTTCTGTGTGACGCATTAACTATATCAAGCTCTTTTTGGGGGGATCCTCAACAAGAACAAGATCTATTTTTGTTTTTGCCCATCAATGGATCGGAGGACTGCACAGCTTCAAAAGGTGCAAAGTTCTAAAAAACTGGATAATTGTAAATATGACTAAAAAAGTTTTTAAATCTGAGCTGCTCCATTGCAAAGAAAACTGAGAGCATGTGGTAACTATAACAGCAGGAGGAGTTTTGTGTGCACAAACATTTAACATGAGTTTACATTTGAGTGCCACTCATTTGTGAAATATAAGTTGTTTTGTGTATTTGTTTTATAGTTTTATTATTATTATTATTGCTTATTGCATTAAACAGTGAACAGCTGCAGCCTTAATAGAGCCCATATGACTATGGGAAATGTGCAGGACCCCTTGCAGTTGCCTAATGCCAGCTATGCATAACCTTTAAAACTCCAGAATTTTATAACACTCGAGTTAGACAGTGCCAATACAAAGGACAGCTTGCAGCTCATCCCAAATTATTTATCTTCTATAGTCATCAATGAGAGAAGCACGCAGTTTAATTTTTTCTATAATCCTGCATTTCTGAAATATCATTAAAAACTTTTCCTAAGATAATCATGTAGTCAGATAGTAAATCTTTACTTATCGGTTCCTAAAGCAGTTAACAAGCTTCATAAAAAGAGATACAAGATTTACTTTCTGTCTTAGACTAGGTATTTTAAAACTTCAATAAAAATATTTAAAGAATAAATAAATAACATTGCAAGTCTGACTTTACAAATACAAAACTGAGATAAAGCTCCTCACAGAATTCATGTGTAGTTAAATGACAACATAGAAAGAAAGACAAGATTTTCTGTATGCCTAATCCAGTACTTTTAGAACTATCTTGTGAAATACTAATTAAAATAACACTACAGCTAGACAACAGAAAACAGAATGAAAACAAAGTAAACACGGAAACCACAAGCACATTCTGTTCCAGCAGCTTTCTCAGGAGAACTTTCCTTTCTGTACAAATACTAATTTTCAGCACCTGGTAACATCTTCAAGCTCTTAGGACCATTAAAAAGAAAAGCAAGAAGCTTTTGGCCATAAACTAGAACATTTCAAAACCCAATTCTTGCACTGCAGCCTGACATTGTAGACATAAAGGCTGGTTTATGTCTCTTCCCACAATTCACAAGCTGTTACTTTTTCCTGGCCTTCATAGACACAACAACCAAGCTTGTTGTCTGCTTTGAACTGGAAAGAGTCAAATGGATATGAGAATAACACTGTTCCTTTCACAGTTTGTTAGCATGTAAGTTTCTCAGGGCCTTTCATAAGGAAGCAAACTTTGTTTTTTGCCTTAACCTAGAACTTTTAAACCTGCATCATAATAATAAATAAATCTTCTTCTTCTTTCGACAGATCCCGTTAGGGGTCGCCACAGGAGATCAACTGTTTCCATTTCTTCCTGTCCTCTGCATCTTGCTCTGTCACACCAACCACCTGCATGTCCTCTTTCACCACATCCATAAACCTTATCTTAGACCTCCCTCTTTTCCTGTTACCTGGCAGCTTCATCCTTAGCATTTTTTTCCCAATATACTCTGCATCCCTCCTCAGCACATGTCCAAACCAACGTAATCTTGCCTCTCTGGCTTTGTCTCCAAACCTTCCAACCTGGGCTGACCCTCTAACATACTTATTCCTAATCCTATCCATCCTCGTCATACCCATTGTAAATCTTAACACCTTCAACTCTGCCACGTCAAGCTCTGACTCCTGCCTTTTTGTCAATGCCACAGTCTCCAACCCATATAACATAGCTGGTCTCACTACCCTCTTGTAGACCTTCCCTTTCACTCTTACTGGTACTCGTCTGTCACAAATTACTCCTGACACTCTTCTCCACCCACTCCATCCTACCTGTACTCTCTTCTTCACCTCTCTTCCACACTCACCATTACTCTGAACTGTTGATCCCAAGTACTTAAACTCATCCACCTTTGCCACCTCTACTCCCTGCATCTTCACCATTCCTCTATCCTCCCTCTCATTCACACACATATATTCTGTCTTAGTCCTGCTGACCTTCATTCCTCTTTTCTCTAGAGCATATCTCCACCTCTCCAGGGTCTCCTCCACCTGTTCCCTACTCTCACTACAGATCACAATATCATCTGCAAACATCATAGTCCACTGGGACTGATCTCGTCTGTCAACCTGTCCATCACCATTGCAAATAAGAAAGGGCTCAGAGCTGATCCTTGATGTAATCCCACCTCCAACTTAAATGCATCCGTCACTCCCACCCCAGACCTCACCGCTGTCACACTACCCTCATACATATCCTGTACCACTCTTACATACTTCTCTGACACTCCCGACTTCCTCATACAATACCACAACTCCCCTCTAGGCACCCTGTCATATGCGTTCTCTAAATCCACAAAGACACAATGCAACTCCTTCTGACCTTCTCTGTACTTCTCCATCAACACTCTCAGAGCAAACATTGCATCTGTACTGCTCTTTCCTGGCATGAAACCATACTGCTGATCACTAATCATCACCTCCCTTCTTAACCTAGCTTCCAGTACTCTTTCCCATAACTTCATGCTGTGACTGATCAGTTTAATCCCTCTGTAGTTATTACAGCTCTGCACATCACCCTTATTCTTAAAAATCGGTACCAAAACACTTTTTCCTCCATTCCTCAGGCATCCTCTCACTTTCTAAGATTTTATTAAACAATCTAGTTAAAAACTCCACTGCCATTTCACCTAAACACCTCCATGCTTACACAGGTATATCATCTGGACCAGCAGCCTTTCCGTTCTTCATCCCCTTCATAGCTATCCTTACTTCCTCCTTGCTAATCCACTGCACTTCATGATTCACTATCTGCACATCATCCAACCTTCTCTCCCTCTCATTCTCTTCATTCATCAACCCCTCAAAGTACTCTTTCCATCTGCTCAACACACTCTCCTCGCATGTGAGTACGTTTCCCTCATTATCATAACAATAAATAAATAAATATGTAAATAGAACAAAACTGCAGTCATACTTTGTAAATACAGATCAGTTTCCAGCTCTTCCCACAATTCACAAGCAGTTAAACTCCTCTGGATCTGAAAGAAGGAAACACCAGGCCTGCTTTCTGGTATATATTAGATTTTGTTTTAAACGTTAGCAAACAATCTTTATATAAAGTGTGTTGTAGTTGGACAATAAAAGCAGAGAGGTTAGTGGATAGGTCCACTCAGACTTCATTAACTGAACCTCAGAGAAAGAACTGTCATCATTACATTAAAGAAACCTGTTTTGCTGTTTCTCCATTATGAAACAGGAAGAAACAGCATATGTTTTCAGCAGCAGAAAATTGCTCCTGATACCTTCATTAGTTATACCTCATGATATTTTAGAAGAATACAGCAGTGCAGTTTGACCTACTGAAGGTCTCTTGGGCAAATTTCAATAATGCCATACATAGATTCACGAACATAGCATGTATATGTTGGGTGTATGTCAGAACACTGAAACCTCATAATACTGGAAACTCATAACAATGAAACCCATAAGGTAAAACACATAACACTAAAAACTCCTAACAATGAATAGTGCAGGACTGTATAAAATTGTGTAGCATGCATGTGATAGTGTCATTTTTCTAAAACAGAAGATGTTTAGTGAAGTGAGTCTAGCACAGTATGTGTGAATTGTGAGGGTCAGTTAATCAGCATCATGTTGTTACCCCCAGATTTGTAGATGTCTGTGTTTGTTCTTAAGCACTGATTCACGTTGTGTGGTGATTTTTTTCTCTCCATAGTTGTGCAGTTATGGAGAAGTAAGGGGGTTTGGGGGAAAGACCATTCACATGGAGGGTAGGATATATTTCTTGCGGAAAATGTTTTCTTTGTTATGAATTTTCAGTCATATGGGTTCAACCTTATGAGTTTCAGTGTTATGGATTTTCAGTATGTTATGACACAGACCCATATATAGGGCGGCCATGGTGGTGCAGCGGTTAGCATTGTCATCTCACAGCAAGAGGTTCTTCGGTTCGATTCTTAGCTGGGGTGCCTTCTGTGCAGAGTCTGCATGTCCTCCCTGTGGTCGCATGGGTTTCCTCCGGGTGCTCCGGTTTCCTCCCACATCCCAAAAACATGCAGTAGATGGATTGGACACTCTAAATTGGCACTAGGTGTGAGTGTGTGTGTGCCTTCTGTGGAAGGTTGGGCGCCGGGCTGGCAACTCAACACTGTAAAACTCCACTGCCAATCATGAGCGGACAGATGATCCGCTGTGGCGACCCCTAACTGTGAAAAGCCGAAAGAAGAAGAATGACACAGACCCGTATATGTCATAATCAGTATAAGCATTACTGTGTGCACCCAATGTTTTAGGAATCTAACATCCAAATTTCTAAGAATCATATAATCAGATGTTAAATCTTCATTTATTATAACCTTCTAGATACTCAGCACAAATTTAAAGACTAGTTTTATAGCTCCTAGTGCAGTTAATAAGCATCACAGAAAAGAGATACAAGACTCACTTGCATTTTAAACTAGATATTTTTTATATGTGTGTGTGTGTGTGTGTGTGTGTGTGTGTGTGTGTGTGTGTGTGTGTGTGTGTGTGTGTGTGTATGTGTGTGTGTATATATATATATGTATGCATATATACATATATAGAGAGAGATAGAGATATGGAATTATATATAGATAGATATACACACACACACATGTTGTTCTTGTCTTTTCAGCTTTTCCCGGTTAGGTGTCGCCACAGCAGAACTCCGGTCCATTAATGATTGGCAGTAGATTTTGTATGGTGCTGAGCTGCCAGCCTGATGCCCAACCATCAGCGAAGGCACGCCCATTCACACATGTCTTTCAGAGGCCACTTGACCGCAGGGAGGCTCCACACTATCTATCTATATATATGTATATATAGATATATATATGGATCTACTTCAGTGGATCGAACTTTTACAAGTTCAAACCACATATGGTCGAGACCACATGTTCGAACTCGTAAAAGTTCGAACACTGAAGTAAAAACAAATAAAACAAGAAAACACAAAACTAAACATCTATAGCAGGGGGGCTATTCCCCCCTGTACCCCCCACAACCCCCTTACTTAAATATGCCAACAACGAGATCATACTACATTGCAGAAATGGGAAACCTTCCCTTTCCACACTGTACGGAGATCTCCATTCAGTCTGATCAAACTTTCACAAGTTTGAACATATGGTCTCGTCCATATGTGGTTCGAACTTGTAAACGTTCGATCTACTGAAGGGGACCCATATATATATATATATATATATATATATATATGTGTGTGTGTGTCTACTTCATATGACCTAAATTTCATATTTGACTGAGGCCAAATGACCTAAACTTCATTTGACCTAAAACTCATTTCACTGACAGTGAGCACAGACAGTCTGTAGAGCACTGTAAAAGGTATAAAAGGTATATGCCCTGTTCCCCACTGTAATGCGACCTGGAGTTTTGTAAGGTAGGTCAATTTGTCCATACACACCAGTCAAGTTAGGAGAAGGTGAGTTATTTACAGGCAGGCCAGAGGATGTGCTGGTCACTTTGGTCTGGTTTTGGTAGATACCAGCCCTTTCCAACCATTTTATTTAGTTATTGGATAAGTGTCTTGTTGAAAGATTAATATTTTGGAGGTATAAGAACCCTTCTTTTCTCCATTCCTTCCTTTGAACTCTTTGCTAATGTTGAGGTGAGGGGTTGCATGTTACTCGAAGGGTTGTTTTGTCTGTTACAGTGAGAGGTTTGTTTAACGCTGCTTGTAAAAGCAGACAATAGACACTGAGATTATAGTTATGAGACAGTGTGTGTTTGTGCTTCTTAAGAAAAGAAAAGAAAAGAAAAGAAAAAGAAGCAATTACATTGTCTTCACAATTTAAAGTTACTGTTACAGCCTTTCCCAGAACTCTGCATTATGAGTTCCTTTCAAAATGGGTGGATGGATGCCTGATATCAGCAGCTCACCAGCCAATCAGCTGATGAGGCATCCATCCCTCTCCAAACAGGGATCATCTTAACTCTGCCCAGGGAGCTCAGTTCCCATGCTCAAGTCCTAACTCTGCCCAGGGAGCTCAGTTCCCATGCTCAAGTCCTAACTCTGCCCAGGGAGCTCAGTTCCCATGCTCAAGTCCTAACTCTGCCCAGGGAGCTCAGTTCCCATGCTCAAGTCCTAACTCTGCCCAGGGAGCTCAGTTCCCATGCTCAAGTCCTAACTCTGCCCAGGGAGCTCAGTTCCCATGCTCAAGTCCTAACTCTGCCCAGGGAGCTCAGTTCTCATGCTCAAGTCCTAACTCTGCCCAGGGAGCTCAGTTCCCATGCTCAAGTCTCTTGAAAATGTAACCACCTTCTTTCTCCATTTATTGCTACCACTGTAGCTAAAGGCCGGGGTTAAGGCACCTCCCCTATAGTGAATTGTGTGAGGGAATGGCTAAGATGTAAGGTGTTGCAGAACATCACTAGTGACAGTATTGTCATATAATTATTTTTTCACGTACAAATACAGCACTTAGCTTTCTGGATTATAGCATTGATTTCTTTATTTATTGCATTTGTTATCTGGGAATGTCCACTGGGCCTAGCATGATCCAATTTTCAGTGGAGGCCTGGGGAGAAAAGCTCCACAATATTTACATACAATTAATTCACATGAAATATTAATACACATAAGAATATCAAGTAGTAGTGTTACAATCATGGTAAAATAGACTTAATAACTGGCGTACATTCAAACACACATTAGTGTAAAATATATCTGCAAGGATAATAGCAGAGAGGAGTTAAATTCAGTGTAAGAATAGAGGGCTAAGAAGGGGAAGAAGTAAAGTTAATGCGACAGAAAGTAGTAGGTAGGCACAGAGAAGGGAAAAGAAATAGTAATAGATAATTGCTGTGAAGGAAAGGTTAGTTTGCTTTTATTTTTTGTATTACTTTATTGCCTTTCTATATTTTGAATACTGTGGTTTGTTTTCTTTACCTTGTATTTTACTTGCAATCTGCTTTAACAGCATATTAAAACTTCAAAAGCGACCACAGCTCTCTCTCTTCTGAGTCAGGCAGAATTTTTTTCCCATCCTCCCACCCAGTTACAGTTGTCTTGTTAAATACCACTGCCTTTCTAGTTGCCTGCATCTTATGTTAATCTGACCATATATCTCATTTCCTCTCTACTTTGAATGGCTTGTGTGAGTAACCACAAAATTATCATTTTTGAAATCCATTCCCTTTAACTATTTAAATTTATTGGCCATCCTACTGTATTCTATAGTACCAGAATACAAAAGTGACCACCCCTTTCAATCCATCTTGCTGTTTTAAAAATAGTAACTCTCCACTAAACCTTAACTTTTTAAACAGGTAAAACTTAAGTTACCTACTTTCACATCTAACTTCTCCAGTGCACACTGCAGTGTGCATTTTTTTTTTCATCTTACCTTTAAGCATCCCTGTGACTAGCACTTTCTCTAATACCTGCTGGAAAGCACTATGAAGCCTTAAACTGATACAAGCACTCAACTTTCCCTGTTAATAAGGAGAAATTAAAAGTAGGCACTAAACAGCCTATAATTGCAAAGTACCTTGCTAAGGTAAGGGAAAACAGCTCCTGTACTTTACAAAAAAAAAAAAGCACCAAACCAGGCATGTCCAAGGGTCAGCTTCCGGTGATTTCTCCTGTCCACCTGGTGAATCTGGGCATACTGGGGCAATGCAGCAATGTACACAGACAACCCTCTCCTCCTACCACCCAACACTACATCCTGTGAGAGATGCACTTACATAGCCAAAATGGAAGCAAAGCTCTCTCCACCCAAGATTGTGCTAGACAGTCAAGAGGAGAAGGTTAACACTCACACTACACCTCAAGCAACACATAGCCCTTCTAAACCCACACCACCAACACCCACACATGGCAACACTAAATCCACATATGCAGAGGCCCTTAACTGTAACCTGCCCAAGCAACAAGGACCTCTGAAGCTGAAATGCAAACAAACACCAGTCACAACCAAAGTGTCACATAGTTCACAACACCAGTGTGCCACCCAGCAACAGCCCCTAAGGCAAGACAATGCACCCAACACTTTAGTCATAGGTGACTCTATAGTCCGGCACACTGATGTCCCTCTCACCAGGTGAAACAAGGAGATTTTACCTATCCTGCCATTAACTGGGAAAACTACTCATGTACCAACGCCTTTGCCCAACGGTTTTTGGAATTCATAAATTCCAACTCCGTGGATCAACTAATCCATAGTCCCACCAGGGGCTCCAATATCTTAGACCTGGTCATTACCAACATGGGAAATCCATGCTCCACACCTATGGTTAGTCAGGTCTGACCATAAGCTAATCACCCTTAACATCCACATCCCACCCCCACCCCCCAGTAAGGAAACCTCCATAAAAAACTTCTCCAAAGCCAACTTCATGCTACTCAAGTCAGAAGTGACAAACTTCATGACACCCATGCAGACGGGAACTGAAAGTTCAACTGCTGAATCCTACACTAAGGCACTGTACTAGCACATCCACTCATGCATGAATTGTGCCATCCCAAATAGAACCAAGATGCTCTCAACCAAACAAAGGAAGCCAATCTGGTGGTCCCCTGCCATAAACAAACTTTACAACAAAAGGAAGAAACTGTTGCAGAAAAGAGGAAAATCCCAGGATGCAAAAAACTCCCTAACCAGCCTCAGTAAGAAACTGACATCCCTCATAAAATCCTCCAAAGCTAGTTACGAAAGTAAAATTGCCAAAGATTCCAAAGGCAACCACAAGGCATTTTATAACTATATCAAGAATCTAAATGGAAATGCTCAGATCTGCTCTGAGCTAAAACAGAATGGCATTAAATATACCGATCCCAAGGATATTGCCAATATCCTGTCAGATCGATTCAGTGCCAGCTTCACCCTCCTCTCACCCCTTAAATGGCCCATCTCAATACTGGAAGATTGCCAAATTCTGGTAATAAAGGCCACACAGGTAAAAAAACACACTTCAAAGCTAAGAATACAGCATCCATGGGACCAGATGACATGCCGGGCTGTTTACTACATGAACTACAATATGAACTGGCACCTCACCTAAGTGTCATGCTTAATCATAGCCTCACCTCAGGTTTTGTGCCCACTGAGTGGCGCAGAGCTACAGTTATCCCACTCCACAAGGGGGGCTCCACCTTGGATCCCGAAAACTACCATCCCATCAGTCTGACAAGCCTTATCTGCAAGGCATTGGAGCGTATTATCATGGAACTTATAAACAAAGACATTGGCAACCTTCAAACACTGGACCCCACCCAGTTTGGGTTTGTGAAGGGCCAATCTTGTCTCCTGAACCTGACTGACTTCTTCAAATCAGTCTCCAGAGCCATGGACAAGGGTAAGGTGGTCCACACAGCCTATCTAGACCTTGCCAAGGTCTTTGACACCATCCCCCATTCTAGAATCATAGATAAACTTACTAAGCTGGGCATTAATCTTTACATCACCCAATGGGTTGCCAACTGGCTTACTGATATAACCCACACTGCAAAAGAAGCCAACTCCAAATCCAGCTCCAGACAAGTGACAAGTGGAGTACCTTAGGGTTCAGTCCTGGGACCACTCTTGTTTGGCATCTACTTCTCTGAAGTCCAGGCCAACACTAAGGGACTCTGGCTAACAAAGTTCGCAGATGACTGCAAACTGGAAGCCATTATTTAATCCCCAAATTATGTGGATACTCTACAAAAAGGCCTTACAGAAACAGATGCTTGGTACCAGAGCCATGTGCTCAACTCAATGCCAAGAAATGTATAGTTATCCCCTTTGGGAAAAAAACATGTATCCATGAATTACCATATAGGTGGCAGTACACTAAACACCGAAAGTGTGATAAGAGACTTAGGGACACAGGTGGACAGTGGTCTCACCTTCGATAACCACATCACCACAACAGTCAGGAAAACCTTCTATGTGGCACACCTCATCACTAAGGGCTATTCATCCAGAAAAAAGGAGGTAATTGTCCCACTGTACTCATCCCTCATTAGACCCATTATAGAATACAACACCCCGTTTGGTATGTACCTCTCAAGACATCTGCAACAACTGGAAAGACTGCAGAAATACCTCACTAAAAGAATCACAGGCCTAAAGTAGATGACCTATGCTGACCACCTTAAAAAACTCCAGCTATACTCTGTCGCATATCGTCTACTCAGAGGTGATCTCTGCTTAACATACAAGGCCATGTCAAACCCAGAGCTGTTGGACATGCTACACTTAAAGAAATCCTAATCCCTCAGAGTCACACATTCCAGGGATCTATACCTTGTCATCACGATAAACAAAACATGCTGGAGGGATAGGTTCCTGACCCAGAGACTCCCCAGACTCTGGAAAAGATTGCCCATACATGTCAAGCAGAGTGCCTCTTTGGCCCTCTCCAAAAGCAACCATGATGATTGGATGGGAGAAAGGCAATTCAACCCAGGGATCACGTCAGTCACCCTTCTAGACAGGGGTCCAGGGAAGTAAATAGTGTGGGAAGAAATAGCCAGGGAGTTGTTATGGCTAGGCATGTATAGGCCCTAGGGCTGATAGCCTAGTACCAACCTATGAACAACCTATGAACCTATGAGATAAAGGTGAAGCTCAGAGAAGATAAGTCAAGTAACCCAACGTAGAGCGATCTTGGAGTTGGTATATGTAGTTAGGAGGTGTGGGGGGCACAGCCCCCCACATGGTGGGTGTGGGGGGGCAAAGACCCCACTGAATTACAGTTTAAGGTTTGTTTAAGTATCTGACGGGTAAGGAAATTTTTCCAGAAGAAAAACTTTGCAGTACTGGCCATTCATGATTTTAAGGTTTCGGTGTTTATCTGTCGATGTTTAGCTGTTCAACAAGCTAAACATTCGATTTTATAATATAGACCCAGGGGCAAGACAGGTTGAAGTTAAAGAGTTTAGTAAGCAGAAGGGAGTGGGATATAGTGTCGAATGCCTTTGATAAATCAAGAAAGAGTGCTGAGACTAAGGACCAGGCATCTCGCCTGTATCCAAAAAGGAAATGAGGGTGGAGTTAGTGCTATGTCCAGGCCTAAAGCCATGTTGCGTGGGGGAGAGTATTTTGTGTTTTATTAGATGACTGAGTATAAATACATTTCTCTGGTATTTCTGAGATGGGAAGAAAATGGCAATAGGATGGATGTTAGAGATGTCGGAGTCATTGCCGCCTTTATGAAGTGGAAGGACAAATGCTTTTTTCCAGATATCAGGTATGCATGATTCTTTAATGGACCTATTGAGGAGGATGCTGATGGGATATGCAGTAGAAGAAGCTGAGAGTTGCAAGTATTCTGTGGGTAAGTTATCTGGGGCATTGGTACAGGGTTTAAGTTTGAGAAGAAGTTTTTAATGATGGAGGTGGCTATGGGTGAAAGTGAGAAAGGGGAAAGACAATTTGAAGGGGAATGTGGTAATGGTGTCCCTGGTGGGTCAGTGTTGATGGGTGGGAAGGTGGTAGCAAGTTTAGTGATGGTGTCGATGAAGTATGTGTTAAAGAGGGAGGCTAGTTCAGAGGGTGTTTTTTCTAGGTTTGGGGATGGGTTATTATTAGTTCCTGGGTGAAGAAGAGTTGATTGCTCCACATTATTTTTTGGGATTTAGTCTATGTTGTTCTTGGATAGCTTGGAAATATCTTAACTAACCGTTTGGCCTGATTGCAAAGTTGTTTATATTGTGTGAGGTTAGATAGTGTTTTTTTTTGTCAGGTTTTCCGGGTTTTGTCCCTAGAGGACATAACTTGCTATGTGGATTTTGTAAGCCAAATATCATGTTTTTCCTTGATCCTCTTTAGGCAGATTTGGGTAAGACTGTTTCGTACCCTGAGAAAAGTAGAATCTTCAATGAGTGGGAAAAATTTAAGTGGGCTCCAGTTAGTGTTATGCAGGATGTCATTGAATGTATTTGGAGAGAAGCAGGATATATCTTGATGTTGGGGTATGTTTGGTATGGAGATGGGCTTGCGTATTATGAATGCTGGTGAGTGATCACTAATGTTATTTGGGTGTGTCCTGGAGCAGAAGACTTTTTCTTGGTCAGAAACCAATATCCAATCCAAGACTGAGCCTTTGTTTTTCTTACTGTTCGGTCTGGTAATGTCTGAGATAAGCTGAGTATAAATGTGGAGTTTAATATCAGTAGAAGGGTTATTATTTGAAATATCTTGCCAGTTAATATTAATGTTGCCTAGGATGATGGTTTCAGTGTTTAAACTGTTGGTTGCCCAGGTAAGAATTTCTTCAAGAATAGGAGTATTATTGCTGGGGGGATATAGATGACTATAATACAAAGGGTTTTGCAATCATTAAGATTTAGGAAGGTAACAAGTAGCTGTGCACTGGAAAAATGGGGAATTGGTTTGGAATATGGGATTACTGTACAGGTGCATAGGAATAATCAGGCGATACCACCACCTTTTTTATGTAGTCTATCAGTTCTAAGGCAGGAGTACTTAGGTAGTAGAAATTCAGAATCTTTGATATATGGTTTAAACCAGGTTTCAGTGATGGCGGTAAAGTCTAGTTTATGTTGACATAACCATACATGTAGTTTGGGAATTTTGTTTCTAATGCTTCGGAGATTAATTGTAGTGAAGTTTAAGGATTTTGTGGAGCTAGGGGAGTTATGAGAGGTAGGAGAAGGGCCAGGGTTAGGATGTATGTCACCAGACAGGGCTAGATTATTGAGGCCAGGGAATTTGGTAGGTAGATGCTTCTTTTTTGGGGTATGAAAAAATTTCTGGTTATGGCTGTAAGGAAGGCTGTGGTGTGGGGAGAGGGTGATGATCTTCTTTTGTAAAATCAGGTCAGTCTTATAAAGGCTAGAACAGATTGTAGAGTAACTGGGGAGGGTATTAATGTGGGATGATGTGAAAGGGGATGGAGTAGGAGGTAAGTAGTTTGTGTGAAATGATGATTGCCTTAGTAGGAGAGAGAGGTAGATAGTAACTGTGAAAAGAAAGATGTGGAATATAAGAGGCATATGGCATATCTATTACAACTGTCATTGAGTTTGTAGGGTATCTCTAAGCTTTCCTCAGTTCATTGTTGTATGTTTGATTTTATTGATATACTATGGAAGTTCAGTTGGTTATTTGGGAACAGCATGCTACATTAAAGTTTAGTGCTTGTTCAGAAAATCTATGACAATGGTAAAAAATTTTCCTGGACAAGCCAAACGTGGCATAAGGGAAAAGGGTGTAGTAACTTGCAGTAAGTAAATATAACTCAGTTGTTACTGGTTCTGCAGAACATTCATGTTATTTCTTGTAATCATGGAAATTATTTTTATTATTTCAGTAAATAATATTTATATACAGGAATATCTACTTACGCATCAAAATAAACAAATATATAAAATATTTTCTAAGGTTCTGCCAATAGTTGCAGCAAACAACTATTTTGTATATGAAGCACTGAAATATGACATGAAACAACAGAAACAATTCAAATTCTATAAAAGTGAGATTTAATGTTAGCAAGAAAGAAAAGTGCAGTGTTTAGAGTGGTTGTTAAGTTTGACTTGTCCTGCAAAATTATACATTTCTAAGAAGATTTCTCATTGTGGGTCTGGGCATCTGAACGGATGGCCTCCCTATTATAAGTTAACAGTACCGTAAGATGTAAGGCAATATGTTAAGCATATGATCTAAATGTAGGCATTACCAATTAATTTGTTTATAAAGTGCTGTATAACTTTTCATGACATGTACTCCTCACTCCTGCCCCAACCGTTCAGCTCCCATTTCTGTGCCCTGCCCCTGATCTTCATTCTACACATTTTATTACAAAAAGATAATCATTTCTTCTTTTTATCTATAGCAAACTGCTTTTTCTTATTAATGTAGCAAATATTGCTGTAGTTTATACCCTGCCTGAACAGAGCGCTATGATGCTCATACAAAAATAAATCTTATTTTTAAACTGTGGAGAACTGCTTGTGTGTAGCCCTCATTTGCTGCAGTTTATACCCTACCTGCATGAAGCACTATAGCATTCAGATTTTAGTTAAAAAGATTTTTTTGTATTTTTAAACTGTAGCAAGCTGCTTACTATGATGTAGCAAGCTAGTGGTACAGTTTAGATGACACACTGACCACTGCAGCTCTGGGTAGAGTTTTTAAAAGCCAGTATTACATTAAAGAAAGATCAGGATTGGCTGACACACACACACACACACACACACACACACACACACACACACACACACACACACACACACACACATAACATAAGTGAAAATCTTAGAGTGGAAGTGTAACTGTGGTATTATCTGAGATTTGCACAGGTTTAGAAACCATTGGATGATTTGATATTCAACAAGGAGCTACTATAGACACAAATAGTAAGTGTAATTAATAATTAGTTGTACCTAGATTACTACTTAGTTATGCAAGTCTGATCTATTGAGCTAAGTGTTTTGAAGCTGCATGAATTAAAGGCATCTGACGTGTTCCTTGTGTAGTTTAACAAATCTATATTATGTGCTACTGCAGGCCATCTATGTGTATGATGATCTGACACCTAATTAAGCCTATTACCTCTGCAAATAAAAAAGCATACAATTCACAATCATGGTGAAAACAAAATTCTGAATAATCCTTATCTAATGTTGCTCTAGGAATCTGCATAATATGCCTCCTATTCACAATCCCTAAATTACCCCCTTCACAGTTTTACTTCCCAGCCTGTACCTTCCTCAGGCTATTTAACAAAATTGCTAACAGCAAAATAAATTAAAAAAAAAAAACAAAAAAAAAAACAAAAAAAAACCCATCTAATAAGACAAAATACTTTCACTTGCTGCAGAGATTGAAATGACATAAAAATCTTGG
Source organism: Protopterus annectens (assembly GCF_019279795.1). Taxonomy (NCBI): domain Eukaryota; kingdom Metazoa; phylum Chordata; order Ceratodontiformes; family Protopteridae; genus Protopterus; species Protopterus annectens. The sequence continues at coordinate 1,050,634,904 of NC_056733.1, forward strand.
GAAGCAACAATAGATACAGCCTCCCAAAAAAAACATTCTTAGTGCATCAATAAAAAAAATCATTTAAAAAAATAAAACAAAAATTAACAAAAATCTAACACCCCCCTGACCTTAAAAAAATCTTAATGAGACCAAATGATAATATTCTTATAGCATAAGCCCATTCATACAGAGAGTATTGCATCATGATGCTGTTGGGATGGGTGGACAGGACACTTCAAAGGGCTTCTTTAGTCCCTTTACTGTAACTGTAATCATCTTAAACGTAGCATGAGATAGTACTGTTCAGGATATGTACTTCTGCAAAGGGCCATTAATACATCCTTTTTGATACTGTTACTAGACGCAATATCTTCGCTGACCTCCAGATCATGAGTTCCATATGAGGATACTTTAACCCGTCAAATGATATTACACTGTATAGGCAACATCTCATTCTTTTTCACAATTAGGGAGCCCTAGAAAGCTTAACCTCACTAACAAATCTAAAAACCTCCTTATAAGATAGGGCAGCCTATCTGTGTGCTATCAAGAAGTGGCATGAACATTGTTTTCTGTTTAAGAGCCTTTACACACACACACACACACACACACACACACACACACACACACACACACACACACACACACACACACACACAGACACACACACACACACACACACACACACACACACACACACACACACACACACACACACACACACACACACACACACACACACACACACACACACACACACACACACACACACACACACCCGCACACACACACACACACACACACACACACACACACACACACACACACACACACACACATACACACACACACAAATAATACTCATGGGCACACAAACACACAGACGTATGGACAGTTTTTAAATAACCTTGTTGCTTTTCTGATCTACCTGACGTTCATAGGTTCATAGGTGTTTAGGAGGCTAATGCCTACAAAGTCGTTATTAAGCATATCATTGAATCCCAAACCTCTGACAAGCTCTGATACCCTTAATAAGTGTAAGCAGGCAGTTGAGAGATGCAACATTTGCAAGCAGGGGCCTGGAAGATGAACCATTTGCAGGTTGCCTGTGTCAATTAGATACATAGGTGCCAAACCAGGGATGAATTTCCTGCTCCCCATCCAATTGTCCAAGTTGCACTTGAATTGGTGTAGGGAGGAACTCTGATTCACATGGATAGAGAGCCTGTTCCATAGATGAGGTAGTCTCTGGGATACAAACCTATCTCTCCAGCAGGACCTATTTATATCACAGATATGGTTTAAGTCTTTAGAACGGGTAATTCTGGTGCTGTGTTTTTGTTGATATGCAGGTGGTCCATCACAGTGGGGTCTAACAAAGCCCTGTATGCCAGGAATACATCTCTCCTCCCCTGACGTGGTAAACAAATAATGTATACTGTCTGTTTAATTTTTTTAACTGCACTTTTATGTTTATACTCACTCTGCTGACAGGCTGTCACCTAGTTGTACTATTCAGTCTAGAGGTTTATTAGGAAATCCACATTATTGATATAGTCTTATTTTTCTATGGAGTCTTATAGAAGAATTGTTTATGCAATGATGGAAAAAAACTTACAGTTTAATGGCCACATGGAAATATTAAAACCTCATCTCTCTCTTAGAAATAAAGACACTTTTACTACTCTGCCAAAATGTGAATTAGGATGCAACAAATCTCTGCAACAAAATCTGCCTGGAAGTAAATTTTTTTGGAATTCCTCCATTCTCTGCCTCAGATGGACTTGTATTTAGATTTCACATTGAAACCTTTCCCTGAATCCTTAATGGCATTGAGATACAATACAAAGAACCACACGATGGAAAGGCACTTGTTTCATTATGATCTGCTGTTACTATAGCAATGTTGCAATAAGTAACTCAAATTATTTCAATAATGCCACACAAAGATTCATGAAAAATACATACATATGTCATAATCTGTATAAGCATTACTATGTGCACACTCTTTTAGGAATCTAATGTCCAAATTCCTAAAAAGTAAAATAATTGTAAAAAGTTTAAATGCTTAAACTTAGAAACCCCAGAAAAGCTAAACACTGAATAATTAAGAATTTTATCACGTCTCCTATGTGAAAGTAATTTTAAATGAACAAACAGAAAAGAATCCCTTTACTGAGGCATGATTATAATATATGCTTTCATCCCTTTCCAAGGCAAACACATTTATTTGCAGGCCTTAGGAAATTAGAGTCCTAATGTGGCTGCAAACCTTTACAATTTGGACAATAATCCAGCTATACGAATGCTTAATTAAAATGAATGTGTATTCAAGCTTTGCTTTACTATGCAGCTACATGTGCACAGTAAAACAGAAAAAAATCCCTTTTCAGAATGTTGATTCATCTGCAGCAACTGTACATTAGCTAAATGCAGATAACCTAAGAATTTGAATCCTAAACTCTGTTTGATGCTGTTAAATATTTTTATACTTTTCTTTAATGTACAGACTGTTTGAGTGCTGCGTTCTATTACTGACGTGTTCATTTCATTCAGCTAGGGTCAAACAGGGTCCAAAGAGACTCCCTTGTCCACATAAAAGGAAGCAAAGATAAGAAACAGAATAAGTTTTTGTCATGTGTTGTACTCCGACATTTCTGCAGAAGGGTTTGGACTCGCTGGGCTTCTTCAAACCATAAAAGAAACATCAGGGAGATTAGCTGCTGTTCTTGTTACAGTGCAAGATGAAAGTCCAAAATTTATTTTGATAAAAAAGAAGTTGCTATACTTTTTAATACATTTAATAACATTTCTATAAATATTAAGTGATTGTCATATAACATGTATTCATTTGTAACCAATGTTTTTATATCATCACTAATTATTTAAACTGCAGATGTTTTTGTTTTATTTTTGAAGACTGTAAAATTATTGTTCTTAAAATGTTTTTTAATAATTTGGAGTTTTTCTCCCCGGGCCTCCAGTGAAAATGGGCTTTTACCCAGTTGGACTTTCCCAGTAATCAAATGTTATAAATAAATGCATAAATAAATATTTATTCTGTATTTTGTGTTGTAATTCGTATTTACTCATAAGAAATTATTCCTAGTATCTGCTGTACCATTATATTTCATTAATGCCGACCTTATTCCCATTTCAAGAAGGGTTATTATTACTTTCAGTGTTTCTGTTTAACAATGTCATCATCTCCTTTCGGCTTTTCCTGGTAAGGGGTCGCCACAGTGGAACAAAGGGTCCACAGAAGGATTGGCAGTGGAGTTTAACAGTGTCGAGTTGCCAGCACACACATGCACACACTCACTCCTAGGGCCAATTTAGAGTGTCCAATCCACCTACAGCATGTCCTTGGGATGTGGGAGGAAACCAAGCACCCAGAGTCAACCCACTCAATCACAGGGAGGACATGCACACTCCACACAAAAGGCACCCCAGCCAAAAATCGAACTGGACAACCTCTTGCTGTGAGGCAGCAACGCTAATGACTGCACCACTGCAGCTTCTGTTTGACAATGTAAGCAGTTTAAAAAACTATCGTGGATTTCTACAGTCTGTTATGTCTAATTTCAGTAGTGAAGAAGTATGTCAAAGTTTATTTCTTTAAGTGCATTTCTCTGGAGTTTAGCAGTGTGGGGCATGTGAGGGAATCTTTAGCAGTGGGGTAAGGGATTTTTCCTCTTTCCCTACTCTAATGTAATCTCAAGTTTAGGATATTTAAAGTATCAGTTTCATGGGGGGGGGGGCAGCCCCAATACGGTGAATTGAGTGGTAGGTTTGTTCCCTGTAAAAATATTATTTTAGCTCTTTTCATTGCCTTGATGGAACCTGCTTACTTTTGATGTTTTCGCTTTTGTGTATTTACATATCAATGTACCTTGATATCAGTGAATTGATCGAGATATATTTCATTTTCAGATGCATTTCTTTGTGCCCTAAGAAGTTTTTTAAGAGTTTTTAAGATTTTTCAATGTTCTTGTTCCACCTCTGGCTAACTCCTAAGACTCCTCACTTCCTTATCTGGCAATCCATACTCCATCCACTTAACATCAACTTATGTAACACAAATCATCTGCCATTCACTACCCCCCTTATACAAATTTCCTATATTAAACATACCTTTCACTCTCTTGCCTCCCAGTACCTTTTTCATCCACTCTGCCTTCCCTCAGCTTTTCTATATCCACCCACCTCTCCCTCTCGCTCACCATCCCTATACTATACTTCTACTAATCAGACTAATCCTACTCTCTCCTCCTGTTTCCTTGGAAATATTTTTAACTCTTATCCAACTATGTTAGTTGCTATGCTCTAGTCTTTAACCACTTTGATTTAAGCCTGTTTATAAGCTCTGTTCATTAATGCAAACTTTTCAGTTTTGAAGCTTAACTCAGCATATTAATATACAATATATGTAAATTTTTGTGTTTTACTGTTACCGTTTTTCTTTTATATCTTTGTATATTTTATACTGCCTTAGCTATATTGTGCTACTTTATTCTAGCATCATTGTTGTTTTATTACTTAGTCGTAGATTTTAGTCATTCTCGAGCCTTCCTCCCCGGGCCTCCTCTGAAAATGGGCTCTGTTCCCAGTTGGACTTTACTGGTAAAGAAATGTTAAACAAATAAAAATAAAATTTGCTGATATATCAACAGTGATTTATGTATTCTATTTTTCCAGCATATAGCTTTGAATCTATTTTATTTGTATGGTTACTTTGGAGAATGTTATTTACACAGAGAGCCAGTCGTTTGGAATTAGGACCTCTGTTTCCTTTCCTACTTCCTACTTGTTCCATTCCTTTGTTGCAGATCTGTTTTGACAACCACTGGCTTTGAACCTTGTCCTGGCAAAGCAGCTCAGTAACTATATCTTATTCTACTGTTATTGTAATCCTGGAAGGGGTGTGGTATCTTAATGCTGGTTAATTCATTGGACTGTGTGGATTTTCTGAATTACAGCAGGCATTGGTGGTATGATCCCACCTGAGCATCCCCTTATGCTGCACTGCAGTGTCAGCAATACATCTACCTGTTGTGACAATAGACCCCACAGCCTTCTGCACTAAAGGTAAGTGCACTATCTGCTGTGCCACTGATACTGCTGATGCTCTGGTAGGGACAAAGTAAAAGCTAGATGTGCAAGCAGATCATCTGCAGGAGAAGGTGTGTGTGGTGACATGTGCACAGGAAGAATAAGGAGCACATTCCACCAAATTGCTTGAGTTCATGCATGTGATGATTTTGCTCGTAGCATTTTTGTGGTGCCTTTGCTGTATTTTTTAACAAACCAAATATTTTGAAATGTGATTTGCACAAGGTATCTGCACAGGGGTACTTCTTTTGAGTTGGACAATTGAGCCAAAATGGACATTGGCTTTTTCAACCTATGCTTTGGCCCTTGCTCCTAGTTTCATGATCTGGACACTAGGATTTGGTACAGCAAGTTACCTCTGGTGTCTTTATTCCCTCGCACACTTTGTTGGTCGAGGGCTTTACTCGCAGGTGTTGGCCACCTCCAATTTTTTTAATTAGAAATGGCATCTTGGACTTTGTGTATGCAAGTCCTCTCTTTTGGTGATTCAGTCTCTGTGTTTCAGGACTCACTGTAGTGGGTCCTGACATTTCAAATGGTTCCCCACAAAAGTTAGTTCTGATTATAGGCAATTATATCTTTATTGAACACACTGTGAGCATATCTCTCAACATTCCAGAGTTCCACAGATTGTCTAGATTTTTACCTTATGTTTTTGGTCTGTCTCTCATAAAATTTGTGGTTTTCTAGCATTCTGTTAAGTAATTAAATCAGTAAATAATGACAGACATTTGAGTTTCAGACTTCATATCCTTCAGAAAAATGCATGGTAATGTAAAACCTGTTATTTTAGCAACTTCCTAAGTTTATAACAACAATATTTTAGATCTGCTCCTTAACTTGGGACTTTGCCCCCTCTCCCCATTATTTTGGCTTTATCTAGATTTCTTGCTCATAGAGAAATAGTATGCATGTGAGTCACTTGACAAAGGCAAACCTCTCTTTACTGTGGTGAAGCATTTAAAATAATGCTGTAAGGACTAAGCTAAAGAAATCTGATAGCTTAGAAATAAAACTTTGCAGAACATTCTGTGCAAGTCAAATTTAATAAAATCATTGCAAGATCTGGACACAATGTCATCCCCTAGTCCACAAAGCCTGTAGCTGCGCATTTGACAGAAAACTGAACAATTCTTTTATGCACTGTTTCAGCTGATTGATGATGTGCATTTTTGAAAGGGGCGGGTTGAATATAAGCATCAGATAAGACAGAGAAATGACAATGTCATTTTAAAGAGAGAGAGAGAGAGAGAGAAAGAGATTTGCTAACAACTGAAACAGAAAAAATTCTGCCCTACTTCAGACAGATCATTTCTGTGCAGACTTGTCTGAAAAGTGAACAAACACTATTGATAACTCTAAGTTGCCTTGTCATCGATCTCATGCAGGGGCTGAAATGAAAATATGCATATGTAGTTATTTCATCTGAAGACACCGTGTGTGCAGCAAATGATGCTTTTCTTTTTCCATCACCTGAAAGCTACAGGATTCAGGTACTAACAGTCTAAGTAAGGAGAAGAATGACAATTATCAGACTCCAAATCAGGCTTGCAATTACTGCTAGTTGTTGTCTACGCTCAGAATGACTAGTAACTGCTCTGGCATTACAAAAGAAAAGAATGAATGAAAGAATAAACAAAAACTACTACTGTTACTATTACTATCAGTAATAAGAAAAATTCTATACTAAGATTTTTCATCTATTTATAATATAGTAAATACTGCTTGCAATATCATTTTATTAGTCTGAGACTCTTGGGTGGGTGCATATGGGCTGCAGAGCTGTTGGCTAGCTCATGGGTATCTGTCTTTTGCATATCCAAAATGAAAGAATGGGTCCATTGGTCACTGGTAATGGAGCAATTGGACAAGATTTGGGACATCAAAAAATAAGAGTCTGAATAATATGATCAGTTAGTTTTTGTTACTGAAGAGTTCATAGATTAGTATTAGGCTAGCTGCCCTAGTGAGCCATTTTAAGCCTAGCCAGTTATCCCTTGTGAGATTCAAACTCTGCACCTTGTGTTTGTAAGGGAAACACCTTAACCATTAGGCCACCCTCCTAACCCCTAAACACTGTTAGTTTTTAGACTGTCACAAATTTTTTTAAAGTTTATTTATGCATGTATCTATGTGTTATGCATGTACGTGTGTATGTATGTATCTATGTGTGTATGTATGTGCATGTATGTGTGTATGTAGGCCCGTATGTATATGTGTGTGCATAAGTATGTATGTGTGTATGTATGCAGGTATGTATCCATGTGTGTATGCATGTGTGCATGTATGTATGTTGCATTGTAGCTTTAATGATCTGTATGCGTTGAGAAAGATTTGATATTTGCAGTCATATGATTTGGAATCCAACTCCAGAAGAGACAGACATGGTACAAATGAGTTCTTGATGTCAAACGTTGAGAGTCCTTATCATTGGCATTATGAAAATGGCTTCATATTGTTCAATCTTGATGAAGCTAGACTTGATAATGCATACTGTCAGTGGTGGGTTTTCCATCACAGAACTAAAGAATCACAGAATCCTAGAAAACACAAGACAACCATGTCCTGTGCTCATTTATTCATTTATTCCTTGCCAGTAACGACTCAGTCAGACTTATTTCCATTTCCAGGAAGTGACACGCCAGTTATGGCATGGGAGAATTTGTCAATACCAATACACTTGTCTAAGCCATTTTTAAAGGAAGAGAGTATATCACAATGTTTGTTTCAGAGGAAGAGTAGACATTTTAAGACACATCTGCCTTTCCGTCATCATTTTGTTTATTTATTGAAACAGGTTCATATCACTGGTTCTAGTGTTCACTGGACTGCTTGATTTATAAAAATGTAACAAGTGTTGGACTACCAGATCCATAATGGCTAGAAGAGTAATGCACAGATTGACACTAAGGAGTCTATAGGACACTAAAACATGGACAGAACCCCTAGCTTCTCCTGGGAGCTCAGCTCTTTAGGCCTTAATTTGTTTTTGGTTATGAACCTCTGAGTTCTCTCCAACTGCCTGATATGTCTAGTAATATACATTCCAAAGGTTACAGTATGCAATGATAGGCATGATCCATGCAGAATATGTAAGGGTAAAGACACACTCTTGGATTTAAAGGAAATAACATTTGTGATCATCTGTGCCATATAGAAGGATTTACTGACCATTGTTGCAACATGATGGCCATGGTGTTAGAGAACACAAATTAGAATTCCTGAAATGCCATTACAGAAAGGCACATTAGTGCCCAATTCATCACTTCATTTGTTGTTTTCTTGTTTATTTGTTTGTTTGTTTGTTTGTATTTCAGTTGAAGAGCTGATGGCTGAGAGGGGCTTGTATCTATAAGAATCTGATTGGCGCAAAATTATCAGTTGGCTTTCTACAGTAAAAGCCAAAGTCTTTTTTTTGTTGTCTCTTCACATTTAGAGCTGGGGTGGGGGAACAAGATTTGGCAGCTGCTGTAGAAAGCAGATTGGTGCAGAAGTACCACTTGACATCACTCTACGGTATGTATGTTGTTTTTTTGATATTCAGTTTTGAGCGGTAGGAGTTCATGGATTTGTAGGAAGTGTTCTACAAAGGTGAAGACCATTTTTTTGCTCTTCAAAGTTTTGTTAAAAGATTGTAGTGCCACTTTAGGGACTGACAGATGCAGCGCTGCTATTCTAATATCCCCACCATTAAATTTTATTGAAATCCTACTTAAATGGCAAGTCATATTACAATTCCCATAGAGTTTGCTAGATTTACATATCACCCAACAAAAAACAACATGTTATATATTCCTGTGTATTTGTTGTGCATACACCTCCAATGGAGGTGCAGTTCAGGGAAAGAAAAAATAGTGACTTTGAAAATTTGTTGCTATGATTTTAAATATTTTATACTGTCAGAATCATTCCCTGCAGTCCCTTATCTGGGGGCTGTCCTACATGCTGCTTACACTTTGTACGTACCTTGTAGTAGAAGTACTCTTAAGATGCTGCCACCTGGTCTTGCAGTATATACTTTCCCCTGAATTTTCATTTTTGATATTACAAGGATCACCACTGTTGTTCTCAGAACTTTAACATCTACAGTGGATATAAAAAGTTTACACACCCCTGTTAAAATGCCAGGTTTTTGTGATATAAAAAAATTAGACCACGATAAAGTATTTCAAAACTTTTCCCACCTTTAATGTGACTTATAATCTGTACAATTCAATTGAAAAACAAACAAATCTGTTAGGGGAAAAATATAAAAAATAAAAAACTTACAATATGCTAGTTGCATAAGTGTGCACACCCTTAAACTAATACTTTGTTGTGTGTGCACGCCCTTAAACTAATACTTTGTTGAAGCACCTTTTAATTTAATTGCAGCATTCAGTCGTCTTGGGTACACACCTGCCATCAATTAAAGAGACTCTGATTAACCCCAAATAAAGTTTAGCTGCCCTAGAAGGATTTTCTTGACATTTACTCAGTTGCCTACTACAGCAAAAGCCATGGTTCGCAGAGACTTTACAAAGCATCAGAGGGAGCTCATTGTTGAAAGTTATCAGTCAGAAGAAGGGTACAAAAAAATTCCGCAGCATTGGGTATACCATGGAACACAGTAAAGACAGTCATCAAAATGTGAAGAAAATATGGGACAACAGTGATGTTGCAAAGAGCTGGATGCCCCTCCAAAACTGATGAAAAGACAAGAAGAAAACTGGTCAGGGTGGCTGCCAAGAGACCTACAGCAACATTGAAGGAGCTGCAGGAATTTCTGGCAAGTACTGCTTATGTGCTACATGTGACAACAATCTCCCGTATTCTCCATATGTCTGGACTATCGGATAGGGTTGCGAGACGGAAGCCTTTTCTTAGACAGAAAAACATCCATACCTGGATAAAATTTGCAAAACAATATATCAAGTCTCCCAAAAGCATGTGGGAAAATGAGTTATGGTCTGATGAGATCAAGGTTGAACTTTCTGGCCACAATTCCAAAAGGTACCTTTGGCGCAAAAACAACACTTCGCATTGCCAAAAGAACACCATCCCCACGGTGAAGCATGGTGGTGGCATAAGTATCATGCTTTGGGGTTGCTTTTCTTCAGCTGGAACTGTGGCTTTATTCAAGGTGGATAGAATTATGAACAGTTCCAAATACCAGTCACTTTTGGCCCAAAACCTTCAGGCGTCTGCTAGAAAGCTGAAGATGAAGAGGAATTTCACCATTCAGCACAACAATGACCCCAAGCATACATCCAAATCAACAAAAGAATGGCTTCACCAAAAGAAAATTAAAGTTTTGGAATGGCCCAGCCAGAGCCCAGACCTAAATCCAATAGAAAATCTGTGGGGTGACCTGAAGAGGGCTGTACACAACAGATGCCCTTGCAATCTGACAGATTTAGATTGCTTTTGCAAGGAAGAGTGGGCAAATATTGTCAAGTCAAGATGTGCCATGCTGATAGACTCCCAAGAAGACTGAATGCTGTAATTAAATCAAAAGGTGCTTCAACCATGTATTAGTTTAAGGGTGTGCACACAATAAAGTACTGGTTTAAGGGTGTGCACACTTATGCAACCAGCATATTGTACATTTTTTATTATTTATATTTTTTCCCCTAACAGATTTGTTTGTTTTTCAATTGAATTGTACAGGTTATAGGTCACATTAAAGGTGGGAAAAGGTTTAAAATGATATATTGTAGCCTCATTTTTTATATCACAAAAACCTGGCATTTTAACAGGGGTGTGTAAACTTTTTATATCCACTGTGTATGTGTACATGCAAAAGAGTAGCAAGGGACTACTACAGATCTATAGAACAAGAACAACGTTCCTAAACAGCTAAACAACAGAGTAGTAGAATGCAGCAGCAATTAAAATCAACAAAGTACTTAAAGTTAAAAACAACAAAAAAAAAGAGAAAAATATAGCAAAGTAATCTTGGCCATGAATCTTCAGCAAAAACAGAAAGCAAAACCCACCTGTTCATACTTCAACTAGTTCACAATACAAAAGTACAAATAAAAACACACCTGAAAAAAATTTTTTGATTTTTAAGAAAATAAATATAAATATACTTGCCTGATCTAATGGCCCATGCAGATACAAACTCACAAGAAAATGTATGAAAAAGCTACAACTTTATTAGAAGAACTGTCAAAGAGAAACGAAACTAAGAGAACTCCCATAGTTAAAAAGGAAATCCATACATAGGATGTACAAAACAAAACCTTAGAAACGGCATAAGCATTCTGTGTTACTTTACAAGGCATGAAAATGCATATCCTCCACATTTCTTTCCCAAATAAGAATAGCCAATAACAGAGCCAAAGGCATTCTAAAAAAAAATGAAAAACATGAAGCATTACACATAGCTACTAAAAGGAATAGTGTAGCTCAGCATCATCATCCCAGCATACATGTCAGTGGTGCAACAGGTAACATACTCACCTTTAGTGCAGAAGATGGCAGGTTTTATTCCCACATCAGGTAGATCAATTGCTGGCACTGCAGTGCAGCATAAGGAGGGGCTGCACTCCTGAGTGTGTCATCTTTCAGATGAGGCATCAGGTCGATGTAAAAAAATCCACGGCACCTATCAAAAAGAGTTGGGGAAGTTCCTTGATGCACTGGGCAAATCTCATCTAGTGGTATAAATACTACCTCGGTGTCCACTGAATAGAGGCTAGGGTTAATAGCCTAGGGAGACTAATCTGGTCAAAAAAAAGGATAAATAAATTAATGTGTCCTGAAGTCCTCCATCAGACACCATCCTGACTGAAGACAATGATCTTCTCCTGTGACAACATTGCAGCCCCCTACGTTTCACTGCTTGTTCCAAATATGGTCATGAACACATGCTGTTTAAAATCTAATGCATCATTCTGCACAGAAATTAACTGCCACAGAACAAAAACTCAAAGGAAACAGTACATAACTGTGGTCCACTGAATTAGTAGAGAAAAACCTAGGGGAAAAAATGACTGGGCAACTAATAAAGCAGTAGGGAAGAAAAGCACCCACACACACACACAAAAAAAGAAAAAAATATATAAATTGAATAAGTTGGGATCTGCTGTTAGACAAACCAAATAGTGTTTACTTTGGGGTTTATAGGTCTTATCAGAAAAGTGTCTGACTACTTCACTCCGAATAGAAGGTAAAGATAACTAAAAAGAGCATCATCTGACGTGAGACTCCCACCCAAACCTATGCACATGTGTGTGTGTGTGTGTGTGTGTGTGTGTGTGTGTGTGTGTGTCTATCAGTGTACTACCTCAGTAAACAAATATAAATAAATAAATATAGTATAGATATGTAGATAAAGGTAGATGTGCTAGTGCTGCCATTCCTTGACTGTTCATTTCGTTGATGTGGTAATAGGATAGCTGTTTTACTCACCTGCTTATTTCAGCCAACCATATTTTAATCAACTACAGAGCAAAGTAGGGTGTTGTACTACAGTTATGGCTGTGTGTTAGTGAAGTTAGTGTATATGAGTAAGGTGATGCAAAGCCTCATATAAATGCATGTCTTACACGTGGCTGTGGAGTGCTGTGTTTTAACTTCTGAAAGTAAAAGGAACAAAGGTGGTTCTTTTGTGATCAGTACTTGTAGGAAAGGTTATTGTGCTGTGCACTGTGATTCAAATCAAGCACATAATCAGGGCACGTTTTATTTTATTGGGCTGTGTTAAGTATTTAATTTTTGTAATGAAATCAGGGTGTTTATTCTCTAATCGTACTTGTTTTGGAGAACGTTGCACTATGTCATGCTGTCTGGTTATTGGCTACTGCTGGGGTCATGGTGTGATTAATTGTGATGCACTTGTTTATGTTTGTCACTAAGTGATGTTAGACAGATTAATGGTTGACTAAAGTTGTTTATATATACATATATATATATATATATATATATATATATATATATGCATATATATATATATATATATATATATATATATATATATATATGTATGTATATATATATATATATATATATATATATATATATATATATATATAGAGAGAGAGAGAGAGAGATATACACACACATGAGAACACATGAGAAAAAAAAAAATATATATATATATATATATATATATATATATATATATATATATATATATAGATTCACTAGACAATCTCGAAATACTGAAATGTCGAATTTCAGTATTTCGAGACTGAGTGGTAGAAAACCCACATACCCGAAAATCCAAAACCACGAATACCACAATCGCGACCATT
>NC_056733.1:1050650740-1050728240 GCF_019279795.1 Protopterus annectens
GGCATGCCCCCTTCCTTCTACTTTGCTCTTTTCCCTTAAGCTGTGTCACACAGCTCTTAAAGTTTGTTCTGTAGCTATATCATGTCTCCTCTTTCTCAACATTGTTGTGTGAAAAAAGATTCAGATTATCTTTTTTTTTTTTCATTTACCCCTTGTCCCCTAGTTCTGTTATTAGTCAAATGTTCCTTTCTTCACACCATCTTAGCTAGCCCTGATATCTTTCTTCCTTTAGATGTAACCAAACTGAATACTTCACTCCAGATATGGTCTGACTACATATCTAGAGAAGGGTAACATAACTTGTATAGACTGTTCCTGTATGGATGCAGACCTAGTATTTTACCTTGATGACACATTTTTCTCTTTTTTACTTGGTGGTTCATTTCTGTTTTTACTACCACATCAAATAAGTTTTCTTACCTGTGCTTTCTGGGATGCTTTTCACAGCTGGTAATCCACTTTGGTTTATTTTTGGCTCCTTGTATCTGATCAGGAGCTTTCCTCATCTGTAAGGTATACCAAACTCTCCTTAATTCCCCTGGACTAATTGTGACTCATATTCAGGGCTGTTGGGGAGATCAAGGCACTTGGGGCAGTGTTACTCTACAGCTGAAGTGTATTTTTCTAATTTTTGCACCTATAGCCCTACCTCACCTTGCATGTTCATACTGTTAAAGGGGTTGGAGTGCAATAGGCTTTGTATTATAGCAACCCCCCCCCCGCCATGCCTTCATAAGCAACTCAGCCAAAGCCATGCTCCCATTACAGATATTATAGTCTGTGCTTCCCTGGCATCCAACAATGATTAACCCCAAAGCTGTACCTGACAGTGTACCTCCCCACCCCCCAGGGTTGGCACATCCTCCATTCGTCCAGCACTATCAGGTGTTTGAACTGCTAACCAATCCTGGCTCACCTTGGCCATAGTCAACACTTTATCCCTGCACACCACTGGTGCAGATGCAGCTGGTAATCCACTTTAAGATTACTGTAGTCCAACAAACTACTTTCTACTTCACAACATTAAGCCTTAGATGACACTTTTAAACTATCTCTGCCAGTGTCCTCAAATCCCCCTTAAAGTTTTACCCCCCCCATCCTTTACTATCCTTTCTGTCTTAGTGTCATCCACAAATAGGTTCTCCCGCTTTTCAGAGGCTTTCACGATGTCTAATACAGGATGCCAATGTGCATGGGTCCCAGTACCATCCCCTCTGGGACCACACTTACCTCTTCTCTTTCATTTCACAAGTTAAGCTAACGATTACTCTTTCTTCCATTTTAGCCACTTAGTCAATTTCTACATTACTCCAAGCCCTTCAGTATGACTATCAATTTCCCTTGATGAATCAACACAAAAATCTTCTCTGAAGTCATTAGACTAAATCAGAATAACTAATAGGACCTGTTTTCCACAAATCCGTTGTGGTATCGTGGTATGCATCACACAGATGTTTGTTCTCCTATGGCCTAACAAGACTTTTCTTCAATATCATTTTCATGACTTTTCCTCCTTCTGTGGTTAGGCTTATAAGGCTGGAGTTTTCTGTTTTATTTCTACTTCCACTTACTTTGTGAGACTACATCCCCTAGAACCTAACTGCAACAGTGTTTCTGCTAGAAGTCTTCTGTCTGAGGATCTGTTAGAGTACAGATTTAATTTAATTTAATTAATTGTCTTGTAATTCTGTAAGTTAATTTTGGACAATAAAAAGCAGCATTTAACATCTTTTCTGACATATTTTTCCACATCTGGGACTTACTGTGGTCTTGTTTCTGAAACCTTTTATTTGGACTGATTTTTACTTGTTTTGCAATAATGAGCCCTGGACAAGCATTGTCTCAAAACGTGGTGCTATATGTTTCATTAAATATCTCTGTTTTTCTGTCATACTGTCTAGTTAACTACAAGTCATTCATGTCTGACTGACTCATTAACAAATTAGCAATGCCTCTGTAAGTCACAGCACTTTTAAGTTCACATTAATTAGTAGTATAAGAAATCGTTTTTCCTTATCATTATTGCTGTCTGCATATTTGAATTTTGTTTCAGATCAACATAACAGAGTTTGCTTAACGAGAGGCTAAACTCTGATAACCGAATAGGTTATCATTTGCGTTAGGAAAGCAAACGAATACAATGTATTTCATGATATGACCCTTGGTTTTAGCTCTTTTCTGGACAGCTCAGATAGGGACTTGTACATGTATACAGTTTTGTTATATTCTAGTCGGTCTTGTTATTTTGTTTGGTATATATTTACTGTATTTATGGTACTGTGCAAACTCATTTTACAATTGTATTTTAAGCTGTGGAACATGGGAGAAAATGGCATTCATGATATTATGTGAGATATTTACATTTAAGTGAATAAATATTGTAGCAAAAGTCCAAGTGAAGATATTAAAATAAGTCATGATTAAAAAAACAGGTTAACAAAAAATCAAAACCTGAAATGGAAAGTGTTTGAAGCCCCTAGACCAGTCTTTGTCTGTTATATTGGTATTGACAGTCTCTAGCATGCATTTTGGCCACAGCAGATTGTGGCAGCTATATTGGCCAGCACAACTGGAGGCATTCACACTGGTCACAATAATTTCAGAACTTGGGACACAGAAGGCACTGACTCTGCACAAAAGTTGTAGGTAGTTATGTATACAAAAGGAATGGTAGATGAGCTTCAGCAAGTCACCAGGTCACTAACATTTTAGTAACCATCAGAGCCAGGACATTAGTGAAAATAAAGGTATCTTTATCATTCATTTGAAGAAATAAATGTGCTGAAATCTCTAGTCTTTAACAGAGGAGAAGAGCAAGAAATAGATTAGTCATAGGATCATAGGACGTAACCAGGCTACTGAGGCCCTTACAAGCCTAGCCAAGAATTTAGCCCATGTTCCAACAAGTCAGCACACTATGCCACTGTCCACCAGGGACATAGGTGGAATCCCAGGGGTGTATTTTCTGTTCACCATCCAGTTATCCAGGTTGCACTTAAAAAGGTTTAATGAGGTACTCTGCTTTATGTGGAGAGGGAGTCTATTCCACAAAAGGGAGAGTCACTGGGACACAAATCTGTCCCACCAACAAATCCTATTGATGTCACAGAGCAGGTTTAGGTCTCGCATGTGGGTTACTTGAGTGGAGCTTGACTTGTGGATATGCAGCAGTCCCATCAGGGTGGAGTCTGAGATTCCTTTGAATACCAGACAGAGGACGCCTCTGAGGAGTCTGTAGAAGACTGAGTAGAGGGCAGGACTTTTAGCCTATCTGTGTAGGGTAGATGTTTAAAGCCCTGGATTCTCTGGTTGAGGAATCTCTGTAGTCTCTCCAGCTGCTGCATGTAGTTTGTGAGGTATATGCCGAAAGGGGCACTGTATTCAATAATCTGTCTTATAAGTGAAGAATACAGGGATGTTATGACCACCTTGTCCCTGGATGAGAAACCCTTACTAATGATTGGGCCATGTAGAATGCTTTCCGTACAATGGAGGCAATATAGTGGTCAAAAGTCAGTTTGCTATCAACCTGGGTTACCACAAAATAATGGAACGAGCAATCCAAAGACCATGAACAGAGTCCTATGGCGTTTGCAGTAACCAGAAATACGAAAAAAACTGCAGTAAATTTGTTAAGAAAAGATACTGAATATAATCCAAAACATTTTATTCAGATAGTACAAACGTGAGCGCTTTCACCATTAGGCTTCATCAGACGTTTCACAGTATTCGTCATAAAACATGTTTAAATACTCCATCAAGATTGCCTATAGGCTAAACAAGCTAATTATATATGTAATGATGAAAAAGCATCTCATAAAAATACGTCTATAGAAAAATCCATATATATATGTATTTAAAAATATTTCTAAACTTTAAAATATGCACTTACATATATACATGTGTGTATGTATATATAAGCACACATAAAAATGTATGTATTTATATATAAAGATACATATCTAAAAACACATCTACTCTACAAAAAATATACATTCTAAAAAACACATTCTAAAAAATACATATGCATAAGACAAGCATATATATATAACTATTTATATGTACATAATCATAATAAAATGGTGCAAGACATGCTAACAAAATCAATATTCCTACACTTTATAAATATTGCAAACAGTAGGGATTAACCCAGAATCCTATCTCTTGGGTCTAACACACCTTCTTTTCTTAAGTATAGGTTTCAGATTAACTTTTTCATTCAGACCTGGGAACTGGTCTGCTTTGCATCTCAATATCCAGCGTAATTCACATTCTAATGTGTAATTAACTAAATCCCCACCTCTTGTGCTTGCATGGACTTCTTGCATTACACTATAAATAAATTTATGCTGGGGACCAAAGGTTTTGTTATGTTTAGCCAATGAGTTGGTATCTGTGCCTATTCTTATATGATATTGATGCTCCCATATTCTCTCCCTTAGCATCCTGTTCGTTTTGCCTATATAAAATGCCGTGCATGCTATACATCTAGCTAAGTAAATAACATTCTTACTCTTGCAGTTGGTACCAGTATTAAAATTATAGGCAAAATTATTATGTGGGTTTATAAAAATCTCCCTATCATCTATCAGATGGCATTGATTACAGTTAGTACAAGCTCTGGTGTTGTAATTGACAGGATTTCTAAGGTTTAATGACGGTTTCTTATGACACAACAATCTTTTTAAATTTGGTTTATTCTTATATATGACTAGAGGAACTGGACCTACAAGATGACCTATGTCTTGGTCTAATCTTAGTACGTCCCAGTGTTTAGTCATCAAGTCTTTTATAAAAACTGCATCTCTAGTATAAAAAATAGGGGCTTTAACAAAATTGGGTGTACTATCATCAGGGGTTTCTGACAACCACATAGGATTAGTGAAATAAGGTCTAGCTACTGTTGTCCTGAGGGTATCGACCTCATTTGATATTATATCAAATGTTTCTTCATTATAACCTCTTTCTGAAAACATAGATTTTAGCCTAACAACTTCTTCTCTGTATCCCAATTCATTCGGGTTTAACCTTGAGGCTCTCATTAGTTGGCCCTTCATTACATTTTTAAATACGTAGCATGGATGCATGCTACGTCTATGTAAGAAAGCATTCCTATAGCATAGCTTGCGATGAATAGATGTATTTAATAGACCAGATGGAAGTCTAACTATATTAACATCTAAAAAAGAAATGCTATCTTTCGAAAAAGTATAGGTAAATTTTAAAAATTCAATAGATGCATTTATCTCATCTATGAATAATATCAGATTATCATTAGTTCCATGCCAGATCAAAAAGAGGTCGTCTACGAATCTCTTATAGAATCCAACATTCTCAATAAAAAGTGTAGATCTAAATAAAAAGGATTCTTCCCACTGTGCCACAACTACATTGGCGTAGCTGTTGGCACAGGGGTTCCTATAGCCTCCGTCTTTTTGAGAAAGTACTAGGTCATCAAACATAAAGATGTTATTACTTAGAATAGTTTCCATAAATAAAGATATCAGTTCCACATTATTGATAGTTAAATTAGATTTAGAGTGCATATATTGTTGAAAAAATGAGACTCCTGTATCATTAGGTATCTTCAGAAAAGACTAACTACATCTAGGGAGACCATAATGTAATCAGATCTGTCTTCCAAGTTTTTTGTGTACTCATATAGTTCTAATAAGAACTGTTTGCTGTCCTTTAGAATATGGGGTGTTTCATCAACTAAAGTTCTAGCATAATATTCTACATAAATAGACATAGGCTCAGTTAACCAGCCTTGACCAGCAACAATTGGTCTCATTGGTGGTGCAGTTGCAGATTTATGTACTTTGGGAACACCCTGTATAATTGGGATGTGTGGATTATTTACTTTCAAATATGTATATAACTCAAAGGTTATATCATCAGATATTAATAAGTCATCTAACATATCATATACTTTAAATACTTTCTCAGTCACAGTATCCATAGTTATTCTTTCATAAAAGTTGTCCTCACTAAGTAAACTCATCATGCTATCTTTGTACCAAGAGGTGTCCATAACAACGATAGGCCCACCCTTGTCAGCTGGCCTAATAGTAATTTCGGAGTCTAATTTCAGAGAATTTAACGCTTTCCTTTGATTTCCATTCAGGTTACCAGTCCTCCTATTATTTCTATTGTCTTTTTCAAAATAGGTATATATATCCTTTTCCATCAGGTGTGAAAATGTTTCTATCAAAGGGTGCATTTGAGGCATATATACACTGTTACATCGAAAGACAGAATTAGATCTTCCTATTGTTTCATTACCAAATTCCAATTTCAATTGTATGTTCCTAGCGAACATGCGTATGTCTAAAATGGAATCTACCAGATCACTGTCCGATGTTGGAATGAAACTTAAGCCTTTATTCAACACTTGTTTTTCAAAAATACTCAATTCTCTACTAGAGATATTTAAAATTAGCGAGTCCCCACTCTCTCCCACATTTTCTTTAATGTGGGTCCACGTTGCTCGCTGTCCGATCCTTTCCTCTTGTATCGGCCTCTGCTCTGCGAGCGAGACCTCCCTGCACGTTGGGGTTGTGCTATAGGAAAAGGATTGAACGTGTTAGCGTTGTTAACACTAGCTGTAGCTCCTGGCCCTTGGCCTACAAGTGGAACTTTTTTCCTGACAGAAGTATCAGTATTAGAGAAATCTGATGTATTATCATTTAGAGATAAGCTACCATCTATATTTCCTGCACTATTCGATTCTGTCATAGATGTTTTTTTATATTCCAATAATTCATTAGTAGTGCGGAAATCAGCAGAAGTTTGTTGTTCAGATCGCATTTCATGTATTTGTCTATCATTCTGAACATTAACAGCAGCACTAAAACTCCTTTGAGTGTTAACATGTTTATCTTTGCCACCAACATTACTAATATTAGCATAGTTAGTACCATTGGCACCATTCATATTACGAACATTCATATTACTAGAAACAACATTTGAGTTAACAGCATTATTAACAGGTCTTGGCCAAGTGAAAACGTGATTATTTTTAAAATCTCTCATATCACGCATAATTTTACTTTTCTTTTGTTCTAGTAACCTTTTTTCAAATAATGAAACATTATCAACAACTTTATCTAACTTAGTATTAACCAGTTCATCTGAATAGTTAGTTTTAATGTCCATATACAACTTATTAACGGACAGTCTGAGTTCATTTTCCTCCTTTGAATGAAAATCATTCAGTAATTTCATATAGTTATAACTAATTTCCAGATTTAACTGTTGCCATTTGTAAAGCAACTCCGGGTATGTATTACCTGACGTAGGCATCTTCAATACCCTTAGTCCACGCGGTACAATTTTCTTATCAATACATGCTTCGAAGTATTGGCGTTCGAGCTGTAGTTTCTTCAGCCTTATAAAATCCAGCTCTAAGCGATTGAGTTCATCAGTAAGGGCAGCTGAGCTAACATCACTTGGTTCTGTGTCCAGGCTGGGTTCATACGTTAGTAGCAGATTGTCGGTTCCTCTCACACAACATTCGAATCGTTCAACCCTCCAATTGGTTGACGCCATTACTGGAACGTAAGGGAGTTCTACATTACATGCCGCTGTTTCCGCCATCCTCCTGGGCTCGTGCAACAAAAGTAAATAACAATTATAACAAACAGCAAAGCACTTAGCCAACGGAGCACGGACTCTGTAGTAGGTAGAAATATATTTGTAACGAGCAATCCAAAGACCATGAACAGAGTCCTATGGCGTTTGCAGTAACCAGAAATACGAAAAAACTGCAGTAAATTTGTTAAGAAAAGATACTGAATATAATCCAAAACGTTTTATTCAGATAGTACAAACGTGAGCGCTTTCACCATTAGGCTTCATCAGACGTTTCACAGTATTCGTCATAAAACATGTTTAAATACTCCATCAAGATTGCCTATAGGCTAAACAAGCTAATTATATATGTAATGATGAAAAAGCATCTCATAAAAATACGTCTATACAAAAATCCATATATATATGTATTTAAAAATATTTCTAAACTTTAAAATATGCACTTACATATATACATGTGTGTATGTATATATAAGCACACATAAAAATGTATGTATTTATATATAAAGATACATATCTAAAAACACATCTACTCTACAAAAAATATACATTCTAAAAAACACATTCTAAAAAATACATATGCATAAGACAAGCATATATATATAACTATTTATATGTACATAATCATAATAAAATGGTGCAAGACATGCTAACAAAATCAATATTCCTACACTTTATAAATATTACAAACAGTAGGGATTAACCCAGAATCCTATCTCTTGGGTCTAACACACCTTCTTTTCTTAAGTATAGGTTTCAGATTAACTTTTTCATTCAGACCTGGGAACTGGTCTGCTTTGCATCTCAATATCCAGCATAATTCACATTCTAATGTGTAATTAACTAAATCCCCACCTCTTGTGCTTGCATGGACTTCTTGCATTACACTATAAATAAATTTATGCTGGGGACCAAAGGTTTTGTTATGTTTAGCCAATGAGTTGGTATCTGTGCCTATTCTTATATGATATTGATGCTCCCGTATTCTCTCCCTTAGCATCCTGTTCGTTTTGCCTATATAAAATGCCGTGCATGCTACACATCTAGCTAAGTAAATAACATTCTTACTCTTGCAGTTGGTACCAGTATTAAAATTATAGGCAAAATTATTATGTGGGTTTATAAAAATCTCCCTATCATCTATCAGATGGCATTGATTACAGTTAGTACAAGCTCTGGTGTTGTAATTGACAGGATTTCTAAGGTTTAATGACGGTTTCTTATGACACAACAATCTTTTGAAATTTGGTTTATTCTTATATATGACTAGAGGAACTGGACCTACAAGATGACCTATGTCTTGGTCTAATCTTAGTACGTCCCAGTGTTTAGTCATCAAGTCTTTTATAAAAACTGCATCTCTAGTATAAAAAATAGGGGCTTTAACAAAATTGGGTGTACTATTTATTTATTTTTTTATTTAACATTTTATTTAACATTTGTTGACCGGGAATGTCCGACTAGGTTCCACAGATCCTGTTTTCAGCGGAGGCCCGGGGAGAAATTCTCCAAATGCATGTCTTTGGGATAAATGCATCTATTGAATTTTTAAAATTTACCTATACTTTTTCGAAAGATAGCATTTCTTTTTTACTATCATCAGGGGTTTCTGACAACCACATAGGATTAGTGAAATAAGGTCTAGCTACTGTTGTCCTGAGGGTATCGACCTCATTTGATATTATATCAAATGTTTCTTCATTATAACCTCTTTCTGAAAACATAGATTTTAGCCTAACAACTTCTTCTCTGTATCCCAATTCATTCGGGTTTAACCTTGAGGCTCTCATTAGTTGGCCCTTCATTACATTTTTAAATACGTAGCATGGATGCATGCTACGTCTATGTAAGAAAGCATTCCTGTAGCATAGCTTGCGATGAATAGATGTATTTAATAGACCAGATGGAAGTCTAACTATATCAACATCTAAAAAAGAAATGCTATCTTTCGAAAAAGTATAGGTAAATTTTAAAAATTCAATAGATGCATTTATCTCATCTATGAATAATATCAGATTATCATTAGTTCCATGCCAGATCAAAAAGAGGTCGTCTACGAATCTCTTATAGAATCCAACATTCTCAATAAAAAGTGTAGATCTAAATAAAAAGGATTCTTCCCACTGTGCCACAACTACATTGGCGTAGCTGTTGGCACAGGGGGTTCCCATAGCCACTCCGTCTTTTTGAGAAAGTACTAGGTCATCAAACATAAAGATGTTATTACTTAGAATAGTTTCCATAAATAAAGATATCAGTTCCACATTATTGATAGTTAAATTAGATTTAGAGTGCATATATTGTTGAAAAAATGAGACTCCTGTATCATTAGGTATCTTCGTAAAAAGACTAACTACATCTAGGGAGACCATAATGTAATCAGATCTGTCTTCCAAGTTTTTTGTGTACTCATATAGTTCTAATAAGAACTGTTTGCTGTCCTTTAGAATATGGGGTGTTTCATCAACTAAAGTTCTAGCATAATATTCTACATAAATAGACATAGGCTCAGTTAACCAGCCTTGACCAGCAACAATTGGTCTCATTGGTGGTGCAGTTGCAGATTTATGTACTTTGGGAACACCCTGTATAATTGGGATGCGTGGATTATTTACTTTCAAATATGTATATAACTCAAAGGTTATATCATCAGATATTAATAAGTCATCTAACATATCATATACTTTAAATACTTTCTCAGTCACAGTATCCATAGTTATTCTTTCATAAAAGTTGTCCTCACTAAGTAAACTCATCATGCTATCTTTGTACCAAGAGGTGTCCATAACAACGATAGGCCCACCCTTATCAGCTGGCCTAATAGTAATTTCGGAGTCTGATTTCAAAGAATTTAACGCTTTCCTTTGATTTCCATTCAAGTTACCAGTCCTCCTATTATTTCTATTACCTTTTTCAAAATAAGTATATATATCCTTTTCCATCAGATGTGAAAAAGTTTCTATCAAAGGATGCATTTGAGGCATATATACACTATTACACCGAAAGACAGAATTAGATCTTCCTATTGTTTCATTACCAAACAGCAAACAGTTCTTATTAGAACTATATGAGTACACAAAAAACTTGGAAGACAGATCTGATTACATTATGGTCTCCCTAGATGTAGTTAGTCTTTTTACGAAGATACCTAATGATACAGGAGTCTCATTTTTTCAACAATATATGCACTCTAAATCTAATTTAACTATCAATAATGTGGAACTGATATCTTTATTTATGGAAACTATTCTAAGTAATAACATCTTTATGTTTGATGACCTAGTACTTTCTCAAAAAGACGGAGTGGCTATGGGAACCCCCTGTGCCAACAGCTACGCCAATGTAGTTGTGGCACAGTGGGAAGAATCCTTTTTATTTAGATCTACACTTTTTATTGAGAATGTTGGATTCTATAAGAGATTCGTAGACGACCTCTTTTTGATCTGGCATGGAACTAATGATAATCTGATATTATTCATAGATGAGATAAATGCATCTATTGAATTTTTAAAATTTACCTATACTTTTTCGAAAGATAGCATTTCTTTTTTAGATGTTAATATAGTTAGACTTCCATCTGGTCTATTAAATACATCTATTCATCGCAAGCTATGCTATAGGAATGCTTTCTTACATAGACGTAGCATGCATCCATGCTACATATTTAAAAATGTAATGAAGGGCCAACTAATGAGAGCCTCAAGGTTAAACCCGAATGAATTGGGATACAGAGAAGAAGTTGTTAGGCTAAAATCTATGTTTTCAGAAAGAGGTTATAATGAAGAAACATTTGATATAATATCAAATGAGGTCGATACCCTCAGGACAACAGTAGCTAGACCTTATTTCACTAATCCTATGTGGTTGTCAGAAACCCCTGATGATAGTACACCCAATTTTGTTAAAGCCCCTATTTTTTATACTAGAGATGCAGTTTTTATAAAAGACTTGATGACTAAACACTGGGACGTACTAAGATTAGACCAAGACATAGGTCATCTTGTAGGTCCAGTTCCTCTAGTCATATATAAGAATAAACCAAATTTCAAAAGATTGTTGTGTCATAAGAAACCGTCATTAAACCTTAGAAATCCTGTCAATTACAACACCAGAGCTTGTACTAACTGTAATCAATGCCATCTGATAGATGATAGGGAGATTTTTATAAACCCACATAATAATTTTGCCTATAATTTTAATACTGGTACCAACTGCAAGATAAGAATGTTATTTACTTAGCTAGATGTGTAGCATGCACGGCATTTTATATAGGCAAAACGAACAGGATGCTAAGGGAGAGAATACGGGAGCATCAATATCATATAAGAATAGGCACAGATACCAACTCATTGGCTAAACATAACAAAACCTTTGGTCCCCAGCATAAATTTATTTATAGTGTAATGCAAGAAGTCCATGCAAGCACAAGAGGTGGGGATTTAGTTAATTACACATTAGAATGTGAATTACGCTGGATATTGAGATGCAAAGCAGACCAGTTCCCAGGTCTGAATGAAAAAGTTAATCTGAAACCTATACTTAAGAAAAGAAGGTGTGTTAGACCCAAGAGATAGGATTCTGGGTTAATCCCTACTGTTTGTAATATTTATAAAGTGTAGGAATATTGATTTTGTTAGCATGTCTTGCACCATTTTATTATGATTATGTACATATAAATAGTTATATATATATGCTTGTCTTATGCATATGTATTTTTTAGAATGTGTTTTTTAGAATGTATATTTTCTGTAGAGTAGATGTGTTTTTAGATATGTATCTTTATATATAAATACATACTTTTTCATGTGAGCTTATGTATACATATATACATGTATATATGTAAATGCATATTTTAAAGTTTAAAAATATTTTTAAATACATATATATGGATTTTTGTATAGACGTATTTTTATGAGATGCTTTTTCATCATTACATATATAATTAGCTTGTTTAGCCTATAGGCAATCTTGATGGAGTATTTAAACATGTTTTATGACGAATACTGTGAAACGTCTGATGAAGCCTAATGGTGAAAGCGCTCACGTTTGTACTATCTGAATAAAACGTTTTGGATTATATTCAGTATCTTTTCTTAACAAATTTACTGCAGTTTTTTCGTATTTCTGGTTACTGCAAACGCCATAGGACTCTGTTCATGGTCTTTGGATTGCTCGTTACAAATATATTTCTACCTACTACAGAGTCCGTGCTCCGTTGGCTAAGTGCTTTGGTGTGTGTTATATTTGTTATTTACTTTTTGTTGCACGAGCCCAGGAGGATGGCGGAAACAGCGGCATGTAATGTAGAACTCCCTTACGTTCCAGTAATGGCGTCAACCAATCGGAGGGTTGAACGATTCGAATGTTGTGTGAGAGGAACCGACAATCTGCTACTAACGTATGAACCCAGCCTGGACACAGAACCAAGTGATGTTAGCTCAGCTGCCCTTACTGACGAACTCAATCGCTTAGAGCTGGATTTTATAAGGCTGAAGAAACTACAGCTCGAACGCCAATACTTCGAAGCATGTATTGATAAGAAAATTGTACCGCGTGGACTAAGGGTATTGAAGATGCCTACGTCAGGTAATACATACCCGGAGTTGCTTTACAAATGGCAACAGTTAAATCTGGAAATTAGTTATAACTATATGAAATTACTGAATGATTTTCATTCAAAGGAGGAAAATGAACTCAGACTGTCCGTTAATAAGTTGTATATGGACATTAAAACTAACTATTCAGATGAACTGGTTAATACTAAGTTAGATAAAGTTGTTGATAATGTTTCATTATTTGAAAAAGGTTACTAGAACAAAAGAAAAGTAAAATTATGCGTGATATGAGAGATTTTAAAAATAATCACGTTTTCACTTGGCCAAGACCTGTTAATAATGCTGTTAACTCAAATGTTGTTTCTAGTAATATGAATGTTCGTAATATGAATGGTGCCAATGGTACTAACTATGCTAATATTAGTAATGTTGGTGGCAAAGATAAACATGTTAACACTCAAAGGAGTTTTAGTGCTGCTGTTAATGTTCAGAATGATAGACAAATACATGAAATGCGATCTGAGCAACAAACTTCTGCTGATTTCCGCACTACTAATGAATTATTGGAATATAAAAAAACATCTATGACAGAATCGAATAGTGCAGGAAATATAGATGGTAGCTTATCTCTAAATGATAATACATCAGATTTCTCTAATACTGATACTTCTGTCAGGAAAAAAGTTCCACTTGTAGGCCAAGGGCCAGGAGCTACAGCTAGTGTTAACAACGCTAACACGTTCAATCCTTTTCCTATAGCACAACCCCAACGTGCAGGGAGGTCTCGCTCGCAGAGCAGAGGCCGATACAAGAGGAAAGGATCGGACAGCAAGCAACGTGGACCCACATTAAAGAAAATGTGGGAGAGAGTGGGGACTCGCTAATTTTAAATATCTCTAGTAGAGAATTGAGTATTTTTGAAAAACAAGTGTTGAATAAAGGCTTAAGTTTCATTCCAACATCGGACAGTGATCTGGTAGATTCCATTTTAGACATACGCATGTTCGCTAGGAACATACAATTGAAATTGGAATTTGGTAATGAAACAATAGGAAGATCTAATTCTGTCTTTCGTGTAATAGTGTATATATGCCTCAAATGCATCCTTTGATAGAAACTTTTCACATCTGATGGAAAAGGATATATATACTTATTTTGAAAAAGGTAATAGAAATAATAGGAGGACTGGTAACTTGAATGGAAATCAAAGGAAAGCGTTAAATTCTTTGAAATCAGACTCGAAATTACTATTAGGCCAGCTGATAAGGGTGGGCCTATCGTTGTTATGGACACCTCTTGGTACAAAGATAGCATGATGAGTTTACTTAGTGAGGACAACTTTTATGAAAGAATAACTATGGATACTGTGACTGAGAAAGTATTTAAAGTATATGATATGTTAGATGACTTATTAATATCTGATGATATAACCTTTGAGTTATATACATATTTGAAAGTAAATAATCCACGCATCCCAATTATACAGGGTGTTCCCAAAGTACATAAATCTGCAACTGCACCACCAATGAGACCAATTGTTGCTGGTCAAGGCTGGTTAACTGAGCCTATGTCTATTTATGTAGAATATTATGCTAGAACTTTAGTTGATGAAACACCCCATATTCTAAAGGACAGCAAACAGTTCTTATTAGAACTATATGAGTACACAAAAAACTTGGAAGACAGATCTGATTACATTATGGTCTCCCTAGATGTAGTTAGTCTTTTTACGAAGATACCTAATGATACAGGAGTCTCATTTTTTCAACAATATATGCACTCTAAATCTAATTTAACTATCAATAATGTGGAACTGATATCTTTATTTATGGAAACTATTCTAAGTAATAACATCTTTATGTTTGATGACCTAGTACTTTCTCAAAAAGACGGAGTGGCTATGGGAACCCCCTGTGCCAACAGCTACGCCAATGTAGTTGTGGCACAGTGGGAAGAATCCTTTTTATTTAGATCTACACTTTTTATTGAGAATGTTGGATTCTATAAGAGATTCGTAGACGACCTCTTTTTGATCTGGCATGGAACTAATGATAATCTGATATTATTCATAGATGAGATAAATGCATCTATTGAATTTTTAAAATTTACCTATACTTTTTCGAAGATAGCATTTCTTTTTTAGATGTTAATATAGTTAGACTTCCATCTGGTCTATTAAATACATCTATTCATCGCAAGCTATGCTATAGGAATGCTTTCTTACATAGACGTAGCATGCATCCATGCTACGTATTTAAAATGTAATGAAGGGCCAACTAATGAGAGCCTCAAGGTTAAACCCGAATGAATTGGGATACAGAGAAGAAGTTGTTAGGCTAAAATCTATGTTTTCAGAAAGAGGTTATAATGAAGAAACATTTGATATAATATCAAATGAGGTCGATACCCTCAGGACAACAGTAGCTAGACCTTATTTCACTAATCCTATGTGGTTGTCAGAAACCCTGATGATAGTACACCCAATTTTGTTAAAGCCCTATTTTTTATACTAGAGATGCAGTTTTATAAAGACTTGATGACTAAACACTGGGACGTACTAAGATTAGACCAAGACATAGGTCATCTTGTAGGTCCAGTTCCTCTAGTCATATATAAGAATAAACCAAATTTCAAAAGATTGTTGTGTCATAAGAAACCGTCATTAAACCTTAGAAATCCTGTCAATTACAACACCAGAGCTTGTACTAACTGTAATCAATGCCATCTGATAGATGATAGGGAGATTTTTATAAACCCACATAATAATTTTGCCTATAATTTTAATACTGGTACCAACTGCAAGAGTAAGAATGTTATTTACTTAGCTAGATGTGTAGCATGCACGGCATTTTATATAGGCAAAACGAACAGGATGCTAAGGGAGAGAATACGGGAGCATCAATATCATATAAGAATAGACACAGATACCAACTCATTGGCTAAACATAACAAAACCTTTGGTCCCCAGCATAAATTTATTTATAGTGTAATGCAAGAAGTCCATGCAAGCACAAGAGGTGGGGATTTAGTTAATTACACATTAGAATGTGAATTACGCTGGATATTGAGATGCAAAGCAGACCAGTTCCCAGGTCTGAATGAAAAAGTTAATCTGAAACCTATACTTAAGAAAAGAAGGTGTGTTAGACCCAAGAGATAGGATTCTGGGTTAATCCCTACTGTTTGTAATATTTATAAAGTGTAGGAATATTGATTTTGTTAGCATGTCTTGCACCATTTTATTATGATTATGTACATATAAATAGTTATATATATATGTTTGTCTTATGCATATGTATTTTTTAGAATGTGTTTTTTAGAATGTATATTTTCTGTAGAGTAGATGTGTTTTTAGATATGTATATTTTTTATATATAAATACATACATTTTTATGTGTGCTTATATATACATACACACATGCATATATGTAAGTGCATATTTTAAAGTTTAAAAATATTTTTAAATACATATATATGGATTTTTGTATAGACGCACTTTTATGAGATGTCTTTTCATCATTACATATATAATTAGCTTGTTTAGCCTATAGGCAATCTTGATGGAGTATTTAAACATGTTTTATGACGAATACTGTGAAACGTCTGATGAAGCCTAATGGTGAAAGCGCTCACGTTTGTACTATCTGAATAAAACGTTTTGGATTATATTCAGTATCTTTTCTTAACAAATTTACTGCAGTTTTTTCGTATTTCTGGTTACTGCAAACGCCATAGGACTCTGTTCATGGTCTTTGGATTGCTCGTTACAAATATATTTCTACCTACTACAGAGTCCGTGCTCCGTTGGCTAAGTGCTTTGGTGTGTGTTATATTTGTTATTTACTTGTTGTTGCACGAGCCCAGGAGGATGGCGGAAACAGCGGCATGTAATGTAGAACTCCCTTACGTTCCAGTAATGGCGTCAACCAATCGGAGGGTTGAACGATTCGAATGTTGTGTGAGAGGAACCGACAATCTGCTACTAACGTATGAACCCAGCCTGGACACAGAACCAAGTGATGTTAGCTCAGCTGCCCTTACTGACGAACTCAATCGCTTAGAGCTGGATTTTATAAGGCTGAAGAAACTACAGCTCGAACGCCAATACTTGAAGCATGTATTGATAAGAAAATTGTACCGCGTGGACTAAGGGTATTGAAGATGCCTACGTCAGGTAATACATACCCGGAGTTGCTTTACAAATGGCAACAGTTAAATCTGGAAATTAGTTATAACTATATGAAATTACTGAATGATTTTCATTCAAAGGAGGAAAATGAACTCAGACTGTCCGTTAATAAGTTGTATATGGACATTAAAACTAACTATTCAGATGAACTGGTTAATACTAAGTTAGATAAAGTTGTTGATAATGTTTCATTATTTGAAAAAAGGTTACTAGAACAAAAGAAAAGTAAAATTATGCGTGATATGAGAGATTTTAAAAATAATCACGTTTTCACTTGGCCAAGACCTGTTAATAATGCTGTTAACTCAAATGTTGTTTCTAGTAATATGAATGTTCGTAATATGAATGGTGCCAATGGTACTAACTATGCTAATATTAGTAATGTTGGTGGCAAAGATAAACATGTTAACACTCAAAGGAGTTTTAGTGCTGCTGTTAATGTTCAGAATGATAGACAAATACATGAAATGCGATCTGAACAACAAACTTCTGCTGATTTCCGCACTACTAATGAATTATTGGAATATAAAAAAACATCTATGACAGAATCGAATAGTGCAGGAAATATAGATGGTAGCTTATCTCTAAATGATAATACATCAGATTTCTCTAATACTGATACTTCTGTCAGGAAAAAAGTTCCACTTGTAGGCCAAGGGCCAGGAGCTACAGCTAGTGTTAACAACGCTAACACGTTCAATCCTTTTCCTATAGCACAACCCCAACGTGCAGGGAGGTCTCGCTCGCAGAGCAGAGGCCGATACAAGAGGAAAGGATCGGACAGCGAGCAACGTGGACCCACATTAAAGAAAATGTGGGAGAGAGTGGGGACTCGCTAATTTTAAATATCTCTAGTAGAGAATTGAGTATTTTTGAAAAACAAGTGTTGAATAAAGGCTTAAGTTTCATTCCAACATCGGACAGTGATCTGGTAGATTCCATTTTAGACATACGCATGTTCGCTAGGAACATACAATTGAAATTGGAATTTGGTAATGAAACAATAGGAAGATCTAATTCTGTCTTTCGGTGTAATAGTGTATATATGCCTCAAATGCATCCTTTGATAGAAACTTTTTCACATCTGATGGAAAAGGATATATATACTTATTTTGAAAAAGGTAATAGAAATAATAGGAGGACTGGTAACTTGAATGGAAATCAAAGGAAAGCGTTAAATTCTTTGAAATCAGACTCCGAAATTACTATTAGGCCAGCTGATAAGGGTGGGCCTATCGTTGTTATGGACACCTCTTGGTACAAAGATAGCATGATGAGTTTACTTAGTGAGGACAACTTTTATGAAAGAATAACTATGGATACTGTGACTGAGAAAGTATTTAAAGTATATGATATGTTAGATGACTTATTAATATCTGATGATATAACCTTTGAGTTATATACATATTTGAAAGTAAATAATTCACGCATCCCAATTATACAGGGTGTTCCCAAAGTACATAAATCTGCAACTGCACCACCAATGAGACCAATTGTTGCTGGTCAAGGCTGGTTAACTGAGCCTATGTCTATTTATGTAGAATATTATGCTAGAACTTTAGTTGATGAAACACCCCATATTCTAAAGGACAGCAAACAGTTCTTATTAGAACTATATGAGTACACAAAAAACTTGGAAGACAGATCTGATTACATTATGGTCTCCCTAGATGTAGTTAGTCTTTTTACGAAGATACCTAATGATACAGGAGTCTCATTTTTTCAACAATATATGCACTCTAAATCTAATTTAACTATCAATAATGTGGAACTGATATCTTTATTTATGGAAACTATTCTAAGTAATAACATCTTTATGTTTGATGACCTAGTACTTTCTCAAAAAGACGGAGTGGCTATGGGAACCCCCTGTGCCAACAGCTACGCCAATGTAGTTGTGGCACAGTGGGAAGAATCCTTTTTATTTAGATCTACACTTTTTATTGAGAATGTTGGATTCTATAAGAGATTCGTAGATGACCACTTTTTGATCTGGCATGGAACTAATGATAATCTGATATTATTCATAGATGAGATAAATGCATCTATTGAATTTTTAAAATTTACCTATACTTTTTCGAAAGATAGCATTTCTTTTTTAGATGTTAATATAGTTAGACTTCCATCTGGTCTATTAAATACATCTATTCATCGCAAGCTATGCTATAGGAATGCTTTCTTACATAGACGTAGCATGCATCCATGCTACGTATTTAAAAATGTAATGAAGGGCCAACTAATGAGAGCCTCAAGGTTAAACCCGAATGAATTGGGATACAGAGAAGAAGTTGTTAGGCTAAAATCTATGTTTTCAGAAAGAGGTTATAATGAAGAAACATTTGATATAATATCAAATGAGGTCGATACCCTCAGGACAACAGTAGCTAGACCTTATTTCACTAATCCTATGTGGTTGTCAGAAACCCCTGATGATAGTACACCCAATTTTGTTAAAGCCCCTATTTTTTATACTAGAGATGCAGTTTTTATAAAAGACTTGATGACTAAACACTGGGACGTACTAAGATTAGACCAAGACATAGGTCATCTTGTAGGTCCAGTTCCTCTAGTCATATATAAGAATAAACCAAATTTCAAAAGATTGTTGTGTCATAAGAAACCGTCATTAAACCTTAGAAATCCTGTCAATTACAACACCAGAGCTTGTACTAACTGTAATCAATGCCATCTGATAGATGATAGGGAGATTTTTATAAACCCACATAATAATTTTGCCTATAATTTTAATACTGGTACCAACTGCAAGAGTAAGAATGTTATTTACTTAGCTAGATGTGTAGCATGCACGGCATTTTATATAGGCAAAATGAACAGGATGCTAAGGGAGAGAATATGGGAGCATCAATATCATATAAGAATAGACACAGATACCAACTCATTGGCTAAACATAACAAAACCTTTGGTCCCCAGCATAAATTTATTTATAGTGTAATGCAAGAAGTCCATGCAAGCACAAGAGGTGGGGATTTAGTTAATTACACATTAGAATGTGAATTACGCTGGATATTGAGATGCAAAGCAGACCAGTTCCCAGGTCTGAATGAAAAAGTTAATCTGAAACCTATACTTAAGAAAAGAAGGTGTGTTAGACCCAAGAGATAGGATTCTGGGTTAATCCCTACTGTTTGTAATATTTATAAAGTGTAGGAATATTGATTTTGTTAGCATGTCTTGCACCATTTTATTATGATTATGTACATATAAATAGTTATATATATATGCTTGTCTTATGCATATGTATTTTTTAGAATGTGTTTTTTAGAATGTATATTTTTTGTAGAGTAGATGTGTTTTTAGATATGTATCTTTATATATAAATACATACATTTTTATGTGTGCTTATATATACATACACACATGTATATATGTAAGTGCATATTTTAAAGTTTAGAAATATTTTTAAATACATATATATATGGATTTTTGTATAGACGTATTTTTATGAGATGCTTTTTCATCATTACATATATAATTAGCTTGTTTAGCCTATAGGCAATCTTGATGGAGTATTTAAACATGTTTTATGACGAATACTGTGAAACGTCTGATGAAGCCTAATGGTGAAAGCGCTCACGTTTGTACTATCTGAATAAAACGTTTTGGATTATATTCAGTATCTTTTCTTAACAAATTTACTGCAGTTTTTTCGTATTTCTGGTTACTGCAAACGCCATAGGACTCTGTTCATGGTCTTTGGATTGCTCGTTACAAATATATTTCTACCTACTACAGAGTCCGTGCTCCGTTGGCTAAGTGCTTTGGTGTGTGTTACAAAATAATGGAAATCTAAGTATGAGAAATATACCCTAATTAGTAAAATATTTAAGTGTCCTAGTTAGGAGGAGATGGGTTAACATCACAGCATAGATATTTCAGTTCAGTCCAAAAACAGAAATTAATAGCTTGGTACACCAGTTATGCAGTTCAGGTCAATCATTAACCTAAGTCCTCCAAACAGCCAAATTCAAGAGTTAGGCAATAGATAGTAGCAGAAGTGAACTAAAATTAATAAGAGCAGTACCTCAGAGATGGAGAAACATGTGAAATTAACATCTAGATTATAGTACTCAAAGATCTTCCTCTTCAACATGTGATCATGACAATATTTTAAGGAAAGCATGTCACAGAAATCTGTTGATCACCGAACACGAAACCTCGTTCTTCCTCTAAAATGTGTTTTCTTGTTAGCATAGTCTGATGTCACTAAACAAACTAATGGAGTAATGTACACAGTGCATTTTTTGTTACCAGGCATTTGGACTACACCAATAGACTGACATCTTATCCAGGATGAATTTCTCTGCTTTGTTCCTACACAGTAACAGGATAGGCTTTGGTTTCCCATAAACTGAAATGGACTAATTAGATAATTGAAGGAAGAATGAACAAATTCATATGAAGATTGCACAATCTGATGATGGGATTGTACATGATTTTGCAGGTTTCCTGTTACTTAAACTTAAATTGGATGAGGTACCATCTGGATAAGTTCAGCAAAGGTGTGCTCCATGAGTGCTGTTTTCCATAGGAAATGAGTGCTGATACAGTTTCTTAGTGTGTGTTGTGATGATTTCCTTCATTTATCTTCTGATCATGCAGCTGTGGATTGGGTATACATAAGTTTTGTGGGGATAGGGAGGGTTTGCCTCATCAGCCACTACGGGCGAATATGACTTTGACCAAAAAAGAATATACAAGATACTGGTAAGAGTATCATCAGCCACAGGTTCAAGAAATTACATTTCTCCTACACATTGCTTACAGCATGAAAGTTTCTAGAAGATAACTCATGTGCAAGAAAAAGAATGATACTGTACCGATGGGCTGTTGGAATTAAACAACTTATTTAGACTGAATGAATAATTAGTGACAGCAATGTGTGCATTGTTCTAAACTGTTTGGATGCTTATACATTATAGAATGCTGTATGCACTGTAGTGCACTGATTCATTGTTTCACAGTAATAGTATGCTGAACATAATATGTAATGAATAATTGAGAGCATTACAGAATTTCCTTAGTTCTGTTTTAGGTTTTGTTTCTGTTATGTAAAGTTTAATATATAAGACAAAACAAACAAACAAAAAAAAAAACAGCTGTTTGATCTACAATCCTTCTTTAAGTTTGCTAGAATAAGCTCCCCCATTGCTGCCTGGATGACAGCCTCTTTGGTCTGTTCTCGCTCTTGTGCTAGCATCTCCCATGTGGCCGGGAAATAAATGGGTTCATGACTGTCAGGAGGTGAAGGAGGTATGCTGCTTGATAGGCATGGAATAAAAAAACAAATAAAAAAGGTATCACTCAGAAAATATTACCTGCCTGTTTATTTAATCACTGGTAACAGGCGGTGTAAACCTTGGCTCAAGATGATTGTCACTGTTGAAGTGACACCCCAACCCCATGTGCAAAATGAGAAAAAGGGGTTGAGGATGGATGGATGGAACTGGAAAGGTACACAAGATACAGGAGTGACACAGAAAATGTGCCATGAATAAGCTGCCCCAAGATGTATGATAGGTTATAATAAACAGGATAGGACTCTTGAAGTATATTAGGTTAATCATGTTTGTTAAACTAGTAACCATATATACTTATTTATAAAACTGATCAATTTAATATGGTTTTGTCTGCTGCATTATATTTTAGTTGTTTTCATGGCAGGCTTGTTACTTGTTGAAAATGTTGTTGCTCACTTGCTGAAGTTGTACTGTACTAAAATGTAATATTCAAGAGGAATCGACAGTTTTCACTGAGATTACCATGGCAAGCAGCTCTGTGTTTTTGGCTGGGTGCAGTGATCTTGGCAGTGAATAAAGAACAGTCACAGACAAAGGACAGTAAATTGACAGCCTAAATCTCAGCTTCAGCAAAGCCTGCTGTGGCTATTATCTTGTATCTTATTTTTCCCATGCTCTTTTTGTGTTGTGATGCTGAATTTACAGGATTGTTACACTTGTGGAAATAAATAAAAGTGAAAGATGAATGAAGAATTCAGAAGGAAAATGTTGTTCCCTGTAGACCAAGTAAGAGTCGAAGCAGCACACAGTTTGCTTCATTTCTTATGAAGGGTTTATTCTAATATGAGTGATGCCTGCTGACCTGTATATCCTACACATCTGATCTACCAAACAATAGGAAATGTGTAAAACTAAACAAATGACAATTCCACTTAATTTCTTATGCTGTGCATTTATGTGAGCAGGAGATAAAAGCTGGCACCTCATTCTTTCGTTCTTTAGGAAACGGTAATATAAATATATGTTTGACTTTCTACATTTTGACTAAGTGCATACTTGCAGTAAAACTTTAGTAAATATATCAGCATGGCAACTGATGCCCTACTTCTTGAATGGCATGCCCAGCTAATATGCATATTCATAAACAATGCGTGACTGAAATCACATGTACAACTCTACTCACCGTGTGCATTATTAAATAAGTGTTCATTTCTTGCATGGATTGGCTAGCTAGGGATGGCCAGTCTCTCTCTCTCTCTTAATAAATGCCCCTGATGTCCTGTTAGCTATCATAGTTTTAGTATGAATAACGATTCATTCTTCGTCAATACCATCATGCACAATTGCCACATTACTTAGTAGCATTTACTAATAATTCGTCTTCTTCATACTTTTTTTTTCGTAACATATATCCTCCCTTTTATCAGATTGAGTTATTTCCCACTTATTAATTTAACCTGTGAAAGACATTTTGCTAGTGATTAAGACAACATCTCTGTGGTCTGAAAATGTGAACTATATTCTTTGTTTGGGACACTCATCTCTTACAATAACAAAATCCATGTTGCTTGCTTGTGGGGCTTGATGTTGATCATTCGTTCTTTGTAGATCTTGTCTGTTATCCTTCCTTAAGTGGGAATTGACCTCTGCTCATCTGCTTGGACTAGACATGATAAAGGGTCTTGCCTATAATCCTTTTTCAGAATATGAAAATGTTCCATGATTTACCTTAGGTATTGTTTTAGCTTTTTAGATCTGTGACCCAGCCTGGAGTAGGGCTTTGGTTTTCCTATGCTACACTAGCAATGCAGTGATGTCAGTCATGACTTCTGCATTGTAAATTTACTTTATGGTTCTTAATGGCTTAACCAGGAAGCTGTTGGTTCAAGACTGTCTAGCTTGTTAGCATGTCTTAAATGATCTGCATCTCATTTATTTACCACACAGAGGTAAAAAATCCATGCCTATCCCTGCCCTACATCTTCTCATGTAAACAAAGTTTGTAACATAACTGCAAGGCTATATTTCCTCATATTTCATAACCTGGAATACATGGTACTTAACAAGTACCCAAGCCTTTCAGAAATGTGAACAAAGGATACATTTTAAGCATCTGCCTCTATCCCCTCATTTGAGAGGCAAGCCTGTAGACCATCGAAATATAACTATTCTCATTCTGAGGTCACTGTACTCTGGAAAAAGAGTGACCACTAACAGACAGTGGCAAACCTGGTTTACTATTTCTCTGGTGGCTGGAAGACCATACCACCCATTAAGGTAACATATATGTTTCCTAAACAATAAAAGAATTGCCAACAAAATATAATGAATTTTGATCTGGTTAACTGAGCAGACGTAACTTGACTTGTTTACCATTTGTCTGCTTTGTAACATCTGGCCAACATCAGCTTCAGTTGCCTCATATTCATATATTGAAACTGTGATGCAGGAATCTATGCACTCTTGACCTTAATAGATGCCTTCTAGAATGTACGTTTTGTTTAGCAATCATGTTGCTCATATGGCATTAGCAGCTGCTTGCACTACGTAGCTTAACAAAAAATGCATGCTGCATGTTGTAAGGCCTGTACCATACGGGATCAAGGCTCTTCTAGCTATTATAAATTTGGGAAAAACTTGTATCATGCCTTGTCTGGTTCTTTGATGAAGTATTAAGTAAATGTTGTTGAATTCCATTTTGTTTCATATAGGTAAATGTTGCTGAATTCCATTTTGTTTCATAAAAAGGTTAAGTGTTCTGATGAAAACTGTGGGCCACAAACCAGTAAGATTTGCTCCAGTATTGCATTATACAGTTCCTTGATCATTCACAATGACTTCCAAACATTGCTGATTTTACAAAAAATGTTTTGGGCTACCCTGAATGAATATCCATTTCAGTTAGAAATACTGAGTCCATCAGTATGTGTATAATGACCCTCAGCAAATAACCATTCGTGAAGATGTAAGTTTGCGGATGAAATTGTACTTTCTGGACTGTTTGACACCCATCCCAGCTTTTGCTAAGCCTTCAATTTTTTTTAGCAATTCCTAATCAATACACTGAACTTTGAGAGTGGATTTTATTTTTATATTTCCAAGGTATCCCACATTTATTGAATCCATTGCTAATGAATGTAACTTTTTGTTAGATTCTGTAAAGTGGGGTCACATGATAAGGTACTATGACATTGGGATAGGTGACTATCAACGTCTAGTTCACCTCTTTGTAGCTAATTGATTCAATAGTGACTGTGCTGGTCTTCCTGACTCCCCCGGCATAACAGGACTCCTCATGGGTAACTATACAATAATTGACATACAAACTTCTACCGGGATTTTGGCTGTACATACTTCCTACAAGGAAGTCCATCAGGATTCCCTTATTGCTTTATGTTTCCTTTTTATTTTATTATATGCCATTAAAAATGGAGATCATCTTCACACTTGGTCTTTAGTCATCACACATACCTCTTTACTTTTGCTAAATATGTCACTCGTTAGATACTGACCTGTAACCAGCATGAATATTCTTTAGCATTTAACCTGACTGAACATCTGAACTTGCTAGACAAAGTCTTCTTTGCCTGTCTGTCTACCCTTTCATAATTTTGTCCAGCTTTACTGAGTGATCTACGATAAAACACAGTGGATCTCTCTGCTCTGTCCTTAGCTGCCTGGTCCTTAAGGGGAAATTACCATAGATGATAAAAGTAGCAAATACTTCATGAAGTGTGATCACCTCTTCACTCCTAGAAGATATTTTCACATTCTTTAGTCCATTCCATTCATATCCATTCTATAATAATTTATTAAATGGCTGCAGTGGTATTGCGTATGAGGCAGGGAATTGTGGTATTAATTGTTCACCAGTACTAAATACGACCTCAGATGGAAAACATTTTGGAGTATCAGTGGACATAGGACAATCATTTTATCTTCTGTCATACATAGTCCACTTAGGTTCATAGGTTCATAGGTAGGTACTAGGCTATTGGCCCTAGGGCCTATATAAGCCTAGCCAAAAGGTACCCTGGCTTTCGCCACCCAAGAAAATTTTCCTGTGCCACTGTTGAGCAGAGCCACAGAAGTGATCCCCGGGGTGAATTTCCTATCTCCCATCCAATCATCAAGATTTTTCTTGAAGAGTGCTAATGAGGAGCTTTGTTTGATATAGATAGGTAGTTTGTTCCAGAGTATGGAAAGTCTCTGGGACAGGAATCCATCCCTCCAGCATGTTCTGTATATTGTGGTGACAAGGTTTAGGCCCCTAGAGCATGTAGCTTGGAGGGATTGAGATTTCTTTAAGTGGAGTATGTCCAAAAGCACTGGGTTTGACATAGCTTTGTATGTTAGGCAGAGATCGCCTCTGAGTAGGCGATATGCGATGGAGTAAAGCTGTTGTTTTTTGAGATGATCTGCATAGGGCATCTATTTGAGGCCAGTAATCCTCTTTGTGAGCTATTTTTGAGGCCTTTCCAGTTGTTGTAGATGTCTTGTGAGGTGCATACCAAAAGGGGCATTGTACTCTATAATGGGTCTAATGAGTGACGAGTAGAGGGGAACAATGACCTCTTTTTTCCTGGATGAGAAACCCTTTGTGATGAGGTGTGCCACATAGAAGGATTTCCTGACTACTGTGACAATGTGATTATCAAAGGAGAGACTACTGTCCACTTGTGTCCCAAGGTCTCTTATCACACTTTTGGTGTTAAGTAGACTACCGCCTATGCGGTAGTTCATGGGTACAGAGCTTTTACCAAAAGGGATGACAATGCACTTTTTGGCATTGAGCTTGAGGCCATGGCTTTGACACCAGGCATCTGTCTCTGCAAGGCCCTTTTGTAGGATGTCCACATCCTTTGGAGCTTTGATTATGGCTCCTAGTTTACAGTCACCTATGAACTTTGTTAGCCAAATACCTTCTGTGTTAGCCTGTACTTCAGAGAAGTAGATACCAAACAGAAGAGGATCCCGGACTGAACCCTGTGGTACTCCACTTGTCACTGGTCTGAAGTTGGATTTGGAGTCTGCTACTTTCACAGTGTGGGTTCTGTCAGTGAGCCAGTTGGCAACCCATCTTGTGACATAGGGATATATACCTAGTTTAGTGAGTTTATCTATAATTCCAGAGTGGGAGACAGTGTTGAATGCCTTGGCGAGATCTAGATAGGCTGTGTGAACGACCTTACCCTCATCTACGGCTTTGCTGACTGCTTCAAAGAAGTTTATCAGGTTTAGAAGACATGATCTGTCTTTTATAAACCTGAACTGGCTGAGGACCAGAGTTTGGAGATTACCAATGTCATTGTTTATAAGTTCCATGATGATACGTTCCATAGCCTTGCAGACCAGGCTCATTAGGCTAATGGGGTGGTAAGCTACCGGGATCCATAGTGGCTTCCCCTTTGTGGAGTGAGATAACCATTACTGTGCACCATTCAGTGAGCACATAGCCTGAGGTGAGGCTATGATTGAACATGGTACTTCGGTGGGGTGCCAGTTAATTCTGTAGTTCATATAGAACGCGGCCTGGGATGTTGTCAGGTATGCTGTGTTCTTGGTTTTGGAGAGTGTGTTTTTTACCTGTGCAGCCGTGATTACAGGAACGTTGCATTCTTCTGCTATAGAGATGGGCCCTTTAGGAGATGAGAGGGGGGTAAAGTTAGCACTGAACCTATCTGCCAGGATGTTGGCAATATCAGTTGGTTCTGTATATTTAGTGCCATTGTGATGTAACTCAGAGCAGATCTTAGTGTTGCCATTGAGATTCTTGACATAGCTATAGAATGCTTTGTGGTTATCTTTAGAGTCAGTGGCGATTTTGTTTTTGTAAATAGCTTTGGAGGATTTTATGAGGGATCTCAGCTTCTTACTGAAGCTGACCAGGGAGTTCCTCCAATCCTGGGATTTTACTATTTTTTGCAACAGCTTCTTCCTTCTGTTGTAGAGTTTGTTTATGGCAGGGGACCACCAGATTGGCTTCCTTTTTTTTGGAGGATAGCATCTTGGTACTTTTAGGGACTGCACGATCCATGCACTCATGTAAGTGCTTATAAAGTGCATTGTGTAGGATTCAGCAGTCATACCTCTATTGTCCGTCAGCATGGGTGTCGTGAAGTTTGCCACTTCTGTCTTAAGAAGTGTGAAGTTGGCTTTGGAGAAATTTTTTACGGTGGTTTCCCCAATGGGGGGTGGCGGGTGGAATGTGGATGTCTAGGGTGATTAGCCTGTGGTCGGATCTGACCAACGAGGAACTGACCTCTGGTGTGGAGCACCAGTTGCCCATGTTGGTAATGACCAGGTCTAGGATATTGCTGCCCCTGGTGGGGGTGTGGATAAGTTGATCCAAGGCATTGGAATTTATGAATTCCAGAAAACGCTGAGCACAAGAGTTGGTACATGAGTAGTTTTCCCAGTTAATGGTGGGGTAGTTGAAATCACCCATTATTAGGGTATTAGGTTGTACCCTAATATTTTCCAGTGTATCATGAAATGAGAAGTGGGAATCCTGGGGCATGGTGGGGGATCTGTAGAAAGCTACAATTTGAATTGTGGTTTTGCCCAGAGTTAGTTGCACTTGGATAATCTCGGATGCGTTATGCTGAGCAACTAGCCTGGAGGTGTGGATATCCTTAATGAATATGGACACACCTCTGCCTTTAGTGTTTCAGTCCAGGTTAGGTGGCCAAAAGGTGTGGTATGAATTATAGCCTGGTAATGCAGGGGTACTCTCTGGAGCCGTGAACCAGGTCTCTGTCACTGCACAGATGCCAATGTTCTCCATTTTAAGGAGTGCCTAGACTGAGTGCAGTTTGAGGTTTAGACTTCTAGCATTGAGTAGCAATACCCTCAGATTTTGCTTGTTTGTACCTGTTACGATGGTGAATTTGTCATTTGAACCTTTCCTAAAAAAGGCACTATAGGGGTGGCTAGAGCCTTAGCCAGTATCCGGAATCCCAGGGGGTGACAGGTGCAGGCCATCTCTTGCAAAGCATCATGGTTTGTCGATCATGTCATCCCAGACAGACAGATACTGGATTTACAGAAAGGCATTTCTGCATTTGACAGCTTCAACGTTTTGCTTATTTATTTGTTTTGCAATACATTTCATTAACCAGCATGGCCTAAGTGGACAAAATCTATTTTAACTGGGGACTGAGGGAGAAAATCTCTAGCAAATACAGTTAACTCTAAACAAAGGTTGGTTTAAATAAGATATGTTAGGATAATATAACTACAAAAAGAAATTGTACATCAAGTAGCAACAGCCTCTTCTTAGTAGTCTGTACAGAACATACAAGCTGCAGTCTACATCAGGGTCAGACATTGCAGACAAGATAATAATATCCTGGCCAGCAGGTATGAACTCATAGTGAACTGCGCAAAGAATATATCAGGTATTAATGCAGAAGTAAATAACATCAAAGGGAAAATCGATTCAGATACTGAGAGCAGATATGTCGAACATTTCTCTGCTGACAGTCTGTATTCTTTTTGCCTTTTCAGTATGCCTTGTATGTTTTCAAATGCCATTCCTCATCCTTCCTGGTTCCCAAGATATGTGTGATTTAGCACTGTGTTTTGGAATCTTTTGCAGTACCTGGACAGGTGAATGCCCTGTAGTGCACTGTCAGTTTGCTTGTTGCCAAACGGGAGGTACAGATGATATCTCTGAACATATTCTAATTTTACATTTTACTTAAATATTTCCATATGCAATTTCTAGAAATGTCTTTGATGGGTCTATTTCTGTTTGTAGATGGGCTCATAGGTGCTTACTAGGCTATTGGTCCATGAGGATCTTTAAAAGTATAGCCCTGTTTTCCCATAATGTTCTAACCCCTTTTAATTTAAGTACAAAG
The DNA here is from genome assembly GCF_019279795.1 of Protopterus annectens. NCBI lineage: Eukaryota > Metazoa > Chordata > Ceratodontiformes > Protopteridae > Protopterus > Protopterus annectens. The sequence goes on from NC_056733.1 coordinate 1,050,681,202, forward strand.
TCAGTTTTAGTCATCTGTTCCTCCCATTAGGCTTACAAAAATATGTTTTATTCTTCACAGGCAATATATTTATTTTATTTTATTTAACATTTGGTTACCGGGAAAGTCCAACTTGGAATGAGTGAATTTTCAGCGGAGGCCCAGATACATGTCTTTTTAACATGGAAAAGTCCTCAGCAGTAGATTAATATTGACCTTAAATTACCTACAATTGATTCCAAGAAGAAGGTTTTCTGAGCTGTGGCACTATATGTGTAAACAATTCATGATATGTTTCTGACTATACCCATCTTCCAGGTTTTTACCTTTTCTACGAAGCTTCATAGAAAAAAAAGCGAACAAGATTGGCTGATAATTCCCCTAAATACATTTAAAAATGTAAAACGGCTATCCATCATCAAAAGCTATAATACAATTACTGCACATTAATAGTTAATATAAATGAATGTACATCTTTCCTAGATGAATGCAGTAATGTCGTTCTGCTCTCCAAGTGGGCCCGTTGTCCAGTCACAGTTTCACCAATTCATTCTCAGTCTACTTGCACAGCCTCTATCCCTAATGTTTTTTCCTTTTTAATGGACAAGAAGTGACCCACATCTGCCCAACAGATAAACGTCCTTACAAAGTAGCTATCTGTTTAAGGACCAAATGATTCAGGGAAAAACAATCAATGTATTTGTATTCCTGTGTTATTACATTACCTGTGAAACAACTGCGAAACTTTGGTAGGGTCTACTTACAGTAATACTCTCTATATCCTAACCAAAGCTCCTAGATGAATTTGACTGGACAACTTAGACTTTTAGGCCCTCCACCAACTACATGCCTATTCTGAGGCCTATTTATTAAATATATATTTCTCCTTACAAGTTTCTTTTCCATTACCTTATTCATAATTATGTCAATGTCATTATATTAGGTCTTTCTGCTTCAATCTCGAGTGCATTAAAGCTGCAGCTTTTCTCATACATGTGTTTTACTTCCTGGGTTTGAATGTTTTTTCATGATAATATGCCCACCTGTAACCTGCCCTTTATCATACTGCAGTAATTTCTATTTCCAGTTAGGTCTTCATGTGTCCGGTTTCTTATGTGCTCACCTTCTAATCGTTATTCTTTCTTTTCCTCAGTTTATCTATATCTCTTCTTTTGCTCTCCTTTCTTCCTCCCCCTCTTTCCCTTTTTAGAAATATCTCTAAAAATTAGAACCTTTTCTTTAAACAACCCACTGTCATTTTTATTGAAGTTCTAAGGATACTTACCTATGGCTCTGATCTTAATTTACAGATAGTTTTCTTTCCACTAAAAGTGCTGTTGCCACCTTTGGAGGTGTAGATCACTCCATTTGCCCTCACTATGCTCGGGCTTACTCCAGTCCCTTATCATACTCCCAATTCACACCCACTCCTCCTACTCTACATTTATATTAACAGCAGTTCCTCCTCTTCCCTTGAACTCCAGCCAGTCATCTCTACTACACTCCTCTCTTATGTTACGCCCCTTCTTATCTTAATCAGGCATTCACCTCACTAGCCACCCCTAGTAACCACACACATTCTCAAATTATACTCCTCCCCACACTCTACACCTAGCATTCACCCCAATACAGTCTTACATTGGTAATTCTGCAAGTGCTTCTTTCTTCTTTCAACCTTTACCCACATACCTATGTCTTAACTTATTTCTACCCTCTCTCTCCTCATTTTGGTTGCTCATGCCTATTCCACAGAATTATCCTCCTCTGTTTTACTTTGCATAACATGCCAACTAAAATCCATATCCTACATCACTGCCTACATTCTTATACTTCATTTTTAAACTGTTTTGTAAACATGCTGGGAGGGTGGCCCAATGGTTAAGGTGTTTGTCTTACAAACACAAGGTACAGGGTTTAAATCTCACAGGGGATAATTGACTAGGCTTAAAATGGCTCACAAGGGCAGTTAGCCTAGTACTAACCTATGAACCTATGCACTTCATCTATCTATCCACTCCCCTACTCCTTTGTAAACATGTTCTTCATCTACCTGTCCACTCCCCTACTCCTTTGTAAACATGTTCTTCATCTACCTGTCCACTCCCTAGTCCTTCTACTTTCACATCTCATATGCTATATGATGACTAACTCACCAATAAGACAACCACTCATTTTTCTCACCCTTTGCATAAAACTGACAAATCATATTCTTCTGTAGATGCTTCCAACGTATTTAACTTATCATCTCATCTTGGTATTTACAAATATAAACTCCTCAATGTCTCTCTCTACCCTCACAAGGTAAAATACAAGTCTGATACTAATTGACCTAAATGTCCAGTGGTATATCCCTTTTTTAACTCAAGTCCAGACCCTTTCACTATTTCTTTCACTCTCACTCCTAACACAATTTCCACTAAAACTCTAAAAATCATCTCCTTGAATATTCATAGTTTACTACAGAAATCTTTTGAATTCCACTCATGGATTACTCACTACTCCTCTGACATTGCCATTCATACTGAAATATGGCTTAAGCCACATATAAAAGATTCACAAATTCTTCCCCAGGTTGTGATATCATTTGTTCCACCAGGTTAGATAAAAAAAATGGTGGTGCCTCTATCCTTTTCTCTAACCGCCTTACTATCCCCTCTCTGTCTATCACTTCAGCAAATTTCCACCCTGCTGAACTCCTGCTCTCTCACTGCAAACTAAACAGTCATGAAAAAATAGGAACCGATGCTGTTTATATCACCCCCGGGTAACATCCCTGCTCTGGAAGATATTCTACATTGGACATCCAATTCTATCGCAAATGGAACTATAATAATTGGAGATGTCAATATTGATTGGCAAACCCTATCAAAAGATTTCCCTTCCACTAGCTTCAACATTTAGGGTTCTACACAACTAATAACCTCCCATACTCACTGCAACAAAAATACTAATACTGCTCCTACTTTGGACTGGATCCTTGTCTTGAACCCTAATGTTTACCAGTATTCCAGAATGCTCCCTGGCTACCTCAGTGACCACCACTCCACTCATGTTCAGAGACAAATAATCCTCCATACCAAACAGTTCATCTACAAGGAGTGTTGTAACCATTACCAACTTCGATTACACCAACTTTAACAATATGCTCTCTTCCATTACCTGGTCCATCCTTTATACCTTATCATTTTTTGATGCAGTTTTCAAATTTAACTCTACATTTTTGGATATTAACAGCAGCCTGCTCCATTTAGAAGAAGGAGAGTTAAACCTAATCAAACATCTTATTTGTTTCATTTCAGAAAGACTTTAATGCTCAGAAGAGATTTACCTTAGAGAAACTAGGAATAAAAAAACAAATGAATAAAGAGATGTTATGACCACCAGAGAAAAAAAGTTTAATGACTAAAACAAAAAGCTTTCAGGAGTAACTCTTCAGCAGTGCATATCTAAACTTCACCACATGCAAACAATTTATAGCATCCCTATCGTGAATTAAATCAATAAAACAAAACAATCATTAACATGAAATTAAATGATTAATCAGAAATAAAATAACATAATACCCATGGTATTATATAAAAATATTATAATGATCACATAAATATTATCAGAGCAGTCCTAAAAGGAGCTAATTATTTCAAACTAATATATCTAAATTTTAAAATAGGTTGAATTGTAGTAGTAGTAGTGTTTAAATCTGGGGGCACATCAGCTCTTAAATAGTTAATCCATTTGTATTCTGCCATTTCAGTTTATCGTGGTACATCTCCACCCCTTTTATTCTCAAAGATATGCTGAATTGCTCTAAAAAAAAATCCTCACCCCACCTTCAATCCCATAAAAAACTTTGAAACCTCACAAAAAAGTCACCAAAGACAAGAAAAAAACATTAGACCCACAAATAAACCAAAAGGTAACCCCACAAAATTTGGTTCACTATTTACAAAATTCTACTCCCTGAAACACCTACTATCTCACCCCCCTGCTTAGACATCACTCTCTTAGACACAGCTACTAAATTCAATTCTCATTTCATTAGTCGCACTGCTACCCATACCCCAAAAACTGCACACAATCATAATCTTGTCCTAGTGAAACTCCCACCTCCATCAAACCTACTTTCATTTTAAAATCTGTCCCCACCTCTTACATAAAATGCCTAGTGTTCACCTTCTTCCAATAACCTACCAGCATAATATGTAAAACTAACTGCCTTCTCCATTGCTTATTCAGTCTTCATCTTAATCCACAGATCTATCCAGGAATCACATGTTCCATCCCTCCAGAAAATAAATTACATCATGCCATTTCACAAGGGGGTAACGCTGCTGAAATAACAAACTGCAGGCCCATTGCTATCTTGTCCTCACTCTCAAAAATATGAGAAAAGGGAATCCAAAATAACTACTAGAATATGTGCTCCAAGAAATCTATTAACTACTACCTAACTTGGCTTTCGTCCAAACCACATAACAACAACCACCTTGTTTCCTTTCTAGATACCATCATTAAAGCTAGAGATAACAATAATCTAGAATCTTTTGTTTCTGGATCACTCCAAAGCCTTTTGCACAGTTTCCCCACAACAAACTTCTCTCAAAACTGTCTGCTGTCTGTCTTTCCAATATTAAACTTAACTGATTCTCCAACTACCTGTTCAATTGTCAACATTCAGTTAGATGTCTCTCATCTCCCTCTCTTCTTCACTCCCAGTAAACACTGGAGTTCCACAAGGCTCCATACTTGGTCCTCTCCTTATTAACAACCTGCATACATCCTCCTACAATCTACACTCATGCAGTATGTAGATGATTCCACTATCATCTATCTGGCAATCCTCTCCCTTTACAATCCATGACTCAAAATGGTTTCAATTCAGTTTTAATATGTTCATAGGTATATATACTAGGTTAATATCCTAATAACAAATTTTCTTTTCCATTCATACAACAATAAAGTCACAAAACTATGGACACGACTAGATCCCATTGCTACCACACTGCTCTGTTGAAAAATTTGTTCTTCAAAAAACATATAATTATATTTTAAGACTAGTTTCATAAAAGACGACATTCCGTGTTGGACAAAAAGTCACATCCAGTAATAGCCACTTCTACCCATTTTAAACCTATGTCTTGCGGGCATGAATAGGGTATTGCATTAAAAGCTTTGGCCAGGTTAATGTTTATCAAAGTCCACCGGACTGAGTAGTCATGATATATTATTGGCAAAACCAAACTGGGCTGGATCCAGTAACTGAAGATTTCCTATGTCATTGTTAATCATTTCCATGATAATTTTTTCCATGGCTTTGCATATGAGACTACGCGGACATATGCATCTTTAGCTACCCAGATCTATAGTTGTTTTAGCCCTGTGTATAGAGGGATGATAGTTTCAGTCCTCCCCCTGAAGGCTACAATTAAGCAGTGATTCTAGTGGCCCTCATAGGTCATGCTTAATGGTATTAAGGAGGCATCTTGGGATATTATCAGAGCCCATCGATGCAGTGTTCTTGGCCTTGGACAGTGGATTGAGGGCCTGTTCCCTTGTGATAGTTGAGGAGTTATGGCTGATGGTATTTCCTGAAGGTAACTGAGGGAGTTGGGGTTGAAAATTAGAACTACATTTGTATGACATAGATTTGTTATCTCTTCTGGCTCTGTATAGGTTGCTCCATTTACAATTTTACTTCATTGCTGTGTATTGCCTTTGGGGTTGCAATCATAGCTGAAGAAAGCCTTTTGACTGCCCTTCACCTGGAAAATGTTTTTACCTCCAACTTAGTTTTGGTAGACTTAATTAGCCCCCTAAGTTGCATATTTAGATGACTGAGGGAGTTTGTACCTCAATGAGCATTGCATTTCCTAATTCTTGCTATGATTTTTCTTTCTTTTGTTATGCAGCATAATGATGCTAGGATTCCGGCAAGGTGGCTTGTTTTCTGAGTTTGTCGTGTCTTTTTCCTGGGTTAGTGTAGTTGCCTCAGTGCAAATATTAACATAATTGTACATGGTTTCTCCTCAGCAATTCCTCATGGGCAGTGGTGTTCAGTGTTTGGAAGGAGTTTCCAATTTTGCTAGAGTTCATAGGTTCATAGGTTTATACTAGGCTATCTGCCCTAAGGCATTTATAAGCCTAGCCCAAATTTTTGTGGCTTACGCCACCCCTTATATGAAAAAATACTGTGCCCATTAGTTTGTTGTGCCTCTGTCCAGCAGTGACACAGAGATGATTCCCGGGGTAAACCTACGATCTCCCATCCACAGGTCTAGATTTCTCTTGAACAGAGTGAGCGAGGTGCTCTGCCTCACATGGACTGGGATTTTATTCCACAGCATAGGGAGTCTCTGAGTGATAAATCTATCCCTCCAGCACGTCCTATTTATATCCGTGCTAAGGTTTAAGTCGCTTGCTCTAGTGGTTTTGGTGGATTTGGATTTTTTGAGGTGGAGCATGTCCATTAATTCCGGGTTGGACATGGCCTTGTATGTCAGGCACATGTCACCTCTGAGCAGACGGTATGCGACTGAATAGAGCTGGAGTTTCTTCAATCTGGCAGCATATGACAGATTTTGGAGTCCCTTTATCCTTTTGGTGAGGAACTTTTGGGGTCTCTCCAATTGCTGCAGATGTCGGGTGAGATACATCCCGAATGGGGCATTGTACTCGATCATTGGTCTGATAAGTGAAGAGTACAGGGAACAATGACCTCACTAGATCTGGATGTGAATCCCTTCATGATCAGGTGGGCAATGTAGACGGTCTTTCTAACCACTTTAGCAATGTGAGTGTCAAAAGAAAGGCCACTGTCAACCTGGGTCCCCAGGTCCCTGATAACCTCTTCTGTGCTTAGTGGATTGCCACCTATATGGTAGCTTGGGGTTACCTTGTTTTTCCCGAAGGGTATGACTATACATTTTTGGCGTTTAACTTCAGGCCATGGCTCTGGCACCAGCTATCTGTTTCCGTGAGTCCCTTCTGAAGGATATCCGTGTCCGATGCACTTTCCACTATGGCGCCCAGTTTGCAGTCGTCTGCAAACTTTGTCAGCCAAAGTCCTCCCATGTTGGCCTGTACTTCTGAGAAGTAGATGCCAAACAATAGGGAGCCAAGGACCGAGCCCTGTGGGACACCACTTGTGACCAGCTTGGAGTCTGACACAGCGCCAGCAACTCTAACCCTGTGGGTTCTGTCCTTAAGCCAGTTTGCAACCCATCTTGTGACATATGGGTTTGCATTTAAGCTGGTAAGTTTTTCTACAATACCCGAGTGGGGTATTGTGTCGAAAGCCTTTGCAAGGTCAAGGTAGGCTGTATGGACTGCCTTTCCCTCATCAATGGCCTTGGTGACTGTTTCGAAGAAGTCAACCAAGTTCAAAAGGCATGATCTTCCCTTGACAAAGCCAAACTGGGTCGGGTCCAATGTCTGCAAGTCCCCTATATCTTTGTTTATGAGCTCCATTATGATCCTCTCCATAGCTTTGCAGACTAGACTTGTTAAGCTTATGGGGCGGTAATTACCAGGGTCCGTGAGGCGCCGCCTTTGTGGAGTGGGACAACAGTTGCCGTCGCCACTCCTTGGGCACGTATCCTGTGGTAAGGCTGAGATTAAACAGCTGCCTTATGTGCGGGTTTAATTCCTCATTTAGCTCGTGTAGCACACAGCCGGGGACACCATCCGGTCCCATTGATTCTGTGTTTTAGCTTTAGAGAGAGCAGCTTTCACCTGCACATTTGAGATGTCCGGGAGGCTACACTCGGCTGGGATAGTTATCTCTCCTTTAGGGGAGAGGGGTGAAGTTTGCACTGAACCTGTCTGCCAGTATGTTGGCAATGTCTGTGGGTTCAGTGATTTTTGTATCATTTTGAACTAATTCTGAGCATATCTGGGAGTTTCCACCCAGGTTCCTAACATAGCTGAAAAAGGCCTTATGATTGTCCTTTGAATCCATGGCAATTTTCTCTCAAAATTGGCCTTAGTTGATTTTATGAGTGCTCGTATTTTTTACTAATAATGATCAGGGTGACTTCCCTTTTATGGATTTTGTTCTATCATGTAATAGCTTTCTCCTCTTATTGTAAAGTTTGTTAATGGCTGGGGTCCACCAGACTGGACGTTTGCCCTTTGTGGAAAGAGTCTTGGTTTTATTTGGGATTGCCTGATCCATGCAGTCCTGGAGGTGTTCATAGAAGGCATTTGTAATGGCTTCCGCAGCTTGGGTTGTGGTTTCCACTGGCTCAGGGGCCTTGAAGGATACCACACCAGTCTTGAGTAGTGTGAAGTTTGCTTTAGAGAAGTTCTTCACTATGGTCTTTTTTGTTTGGGGTGGGGGCGGGATGTGGATTTCCAGTGAGATTAGTTTATGATCAGATCTCACCAATGAGGGATATACTTCCGGTGTGGAGCATTTTGTCCCCATGTTTGTGACAATGAGATCTAGTATATTTTCTCCTCTCGTGGGAACAGTGACTAGCTGTTCCATGGCATTTGAATTTATGAACTCCAGGAACTGTTGGGCTAGAAAGTTAGGGCTTGAGTAATGTTCCCAGTCTATATTCGGGTAGTTGAAGTCACCCAATATGATGGTGTATGGAGATACATTTATACCTTCCAGTGTCTTCAGGAAGGCTGTGTGGGGTTCCTGAGTTTGAGAGGGTGGCCTGTAGCATGCTACAATTTGTAGAGCAGTTTTGCCTATGGTTAGTTGCACCTGGATGGTTTCCGAAGCTTTGTGCATTGCCACCAACCTGGAGGTGTGGGCATCCTTTATGAATATGGATACACCCCCTCCTTTTGTGGTGTGGTCCGGGTTTTGGGGCCGGAACGCATGATATGAGGTAAAACCTAATAGTGCCGTGGTGCTCTCAGGAGCCTTGAACCAGGTTTCAGTTACAGCACAGACATCGATGTTCTCCATACTGAGAAGGGCCTCGAGTGCGTGCATTTTGAGATTTAGACTTCTGGCATTGAGCAGCATTACCCTCAGTTTCTTCCCATTTTTGTTTTCTAGGGTGGTAGGTTTAGAATTTGAGCCTTGCCTAAAAAGGCACTATGGGGGTGGCAAGAGCCTTAGCCAATATCCGGAATCCCAGGGGTGACTGGTGCAAGCCGTCCCTTGCGAAGCAGCGTGGCTTGTCAAGCATGTCATCCCAGGCAGACAGACACTGGATCCCCTTTGAATGACACCAGACATTAAGCCAATTGTTAAAGCTGATCATCTTGTCTCTATATTGTGGCATCATTCTTGGTGAAGGAAGGATACTGCTCAGGGTTAGGGTCATACCTGCCTGGGCTACATAATCAGAGAGCTCCTCTATGTCTCGTTTCATGTAGTCCAGGGAGGTACGTCTCAGGTCGTTCACACCAGCATGGACAATGACTGTGTCATATTTGTACTTGCCGTGGAGTGACCCGAAGTGCTTGTGTTATGTGGCGGATTCTAGCGCCCGATAGGCAGCTTACTGTGACCCTCTCCTTGTTCAGCCTGGTGAGTGGGACGTCAGTGTGTCTGACTATGGAGTCACATATGACAAGTATGTTTGGTGTTGTATTTGGCCTTAAGGGCTGTGACTGCTTTGCACACTGCTTTTGTGGTTTATGTGTTGCTTGTGGGGTGTCTTGAGGTAGCAGTTGTTTGGGTGTCTGCTTTGGAGGCCTCTGCTGTTTAGGTAAATTTTACTCAGAGCCTCCGAGTATGTCTTTGTGTGTTTATGTGTTTGATTCAGTGGAGTGGTAGCATTATGTGAGGCTGGTTTTGTGGTGTGTGTAGTTGCCTTCTCCTCCTGTCTGGTCTTGCCAGTCCTGAATTGAGAGAGCTCAGCCTCCAGTTTGGCTAAATAGCTGCATCTCTCGCAAGTATTTGTGTTATGTGGGAGGAGGAGTGGGTTGTCTGTGTACATGAGGCAGTTATAACATTGCCTCAAGATTCCCAGATTCACCAGCTGGACTGGAGAGAAGATTGACAACTGACCTTTGGACATGCTAGAATAATATTGGGAATTCCTTAATTGAAAACAAGGGCCAGTGGGGAGTGAGGGTGTAGTGCTTTTCATTTTTAGTGCTGACTTATATAATTGCTTTAGTGAGCAAGTGCCAGGTAACTTGAGTGCAATGTGTTACAAGTAACTAAATGCAAAAACGACAAACAGTAACTTTCTTTCAAGTGAAACAAGGAAATAAGTACAGTAAGCAATGTAGATATCACTAGTGATCCACAGAAGTGCTGAGAAGTTGCGTATTAGGTGGAATTAGCTTCCAGGGAAATAACAAACAAACAAACAACAAGCATATAAACAAAGCTAGATTCAGCAGGCCTGGATCTAGTCTATGCTAGAGCAAACAAGATGAACCAATTTCAGTAAGATACAGTTCAAATATTCAGGCACTATAAACCTTTAACCAGAAGTGTCATTTAATAATAGGAAGTTTGCCTTGGAATAATTCCTAAAAGTACCATGGTTTGCAGTGGACACAGATTTTATTTTTATTTCAAAGGAGGGAGCTTTAGAGTCTAACCTGACCATTGTGGAGATTACTATAGTGGGATACAGCATTCTCCCATATTTGTCAGGACAAGGTCAAGATTGTTTGTTCTCCAAATGGACATACAGACTGTCTGGTCCAGGTTATTTGTTATAACAAAGTCTGAGCCTGCATGTTTGTAGTTGTGTATGAATCCTAGTTTGTAATGGGGTAGCCATATCCTCCCAGGCTGGCAAATATTGTACCATTTTGAATGACACCAATATCTAAGCCAGTCAGTAAAGTCAATTATTTTCTGTTCATATTATGGTATCATCCTTGGGAAAGATAGAATGCTGCTCAGTGCTGGACTTATACCTGCTTAGGACACACAGTCCAATGGCTTCAACATGTATCTCTTCATATAGTCCATGGAGGTACGTAGGTCATTTATATCCATTTGGACTATGATTGAGCTATACTGCTACTTGTGGTTCACTGACCTACGTGCACAGGTGACCTGGCGAGTCCTGACCCATGTTAGACAACTGACCATGACTTTCTTTTTACTCAGCCTGTTGAGTAGGACATAGATTCATAGACTCATAGATTAGTACTAGGCTAACTACCCTTGGGAGCCATTTTAAGCCTAGCCAATTATCCCCTGTGACATTCAAACCCTGCACCTTGTGTTTATAAGGCAAACACCTTAACCATTAGGCCACCCTCCCAAAATTTGTTACCACCATGCATGCCACTGGCAAGTCTTGAACCCAGGACCCTATACACTACAGTTAGAGCAACATCACTATGCCAAGTCAGCAGACATTTGTATGTGTTTAACAATGGACCCTTCTATGACCAAAATATTGGGTAGTGTGGTGATATGCCTTATTGGTTTACAAGTTGAAACCCTGTGAGATGTGGCTGTACGTGTTGTGGTGGGATTTGTTTTGGTAGGTTCATAGGTTGGTACTAGGCTATCAGTCCTAGGGCCAATACAAGCCTAACCATAACAATTCCCTAGCTATTTCTTCCCACGATATTTACTTCCCTGGACTCCTGTCTAGCAGAGTGGCTGACAGGATCCCTGGGTAAATTTCCTATCGCCCATCCAGTCAATATTCCTTTTGAAGTGGCCCAAAGAGGCGCTCTGCTTGACATGTATGGGCAGTCTATTCCAGAGTATGGGGAGTCTCTGGGTCAGCAACCTATCCCTCCAGCATGTTTTGTTTATTGTGATGACAAGGTTTAGGTCTCTGGAGTGTGTGGCTCTGATGGATTGGGATTTGTTTAAGTATAGCATGTCCAACAGCTCTGGGTTTGACATGGCCTTGTATGTTAAGCAGAGATTGCCTCTGAGTAGACGATATGCGATAGAGTATAGCTGGAGTTTTTTTAGTCAGTTAGCATAGGGCATCTGCTTTAGGCCTGTGATTCTTTTAGTGAGGTGTTTCTGCGGCCTTTCCAGTTGTTGCAGATGTCTTGTTATGTACATACCAAATGGGGCTTTGTACTCTATGATGGGTCTAATGAGGGATGAGTACAGTGAAACAATTACCTCCTTTTTTCTGGATAAAAAGCCCTTAGTGATGAGGTGTGCCACATAGAAGAATTTCCTGACTGTTGTGGTGATGTGGTAATCGAAGTTGAAACCACTGTCCACCAGTGTTCCTAAGTCTCTTATCACACTTTTGGTATTTAGTATACTGCCACCTATATGGTAATTCATGGGTACATGTTTTTTCCCAAGGGGATAACTATACACTTCTTGGCATTGAGCTTGAGCCCATGGCTCTGGCACCAAGCATCTGTTTTTGTAAGGCCCTTTTGTAAAATATTCACATCATTTGGGTTGCCAATGTCTTTGTTTATAAGTTCTGTGATAATGCATTTCATGCCCTTGCAGATCAGACTCGTCAGACCGATGGGACGGTAGTTCCCAGGATCCAAGGTGGATCCCCTCCTTGTGGAGTGTGATAACTGTAGCTGTGCGCCACTCAATGGGCATGAAGCCTAAGGTGAGGCTATGATTAAACATGACACTTAGGTGAGGTGCCAGTTCATTTTGTAGTTCATGTAGTACACAGCCCGGAATGTCATCTGGTCCCATGGATGCTGTATTCTTATCTTTAGAGAGTGCGGTTTCTACCTGTGTGGCCATGATTACCAGAATTTGGCAATCTTTTGGTATTGAGATGGCCCTTTAGGGGGTGAGAGGAGGGTGAAGATGGCACTAAACCGATCTACCAGGATATGGGCAATATCCTTGGGATCAGTGTATTTAATGCCATTCTGTTGTAGCTCAGAACAGATCTGAGCATTGTCATTTAGATTACTGACATAACTATAGAATGCCTTGTGGTTGTCTTTGGAATCTTTTGCAATTTTATTTTCATAACTAGCTTTGGAGGATTTTATGAGGGATCTTAGCTTCTTACTGAGGCTGATAAGAGATTTTTTTGCATCCTGGGATTTTCCTCTTTTCTGCAACAGATTTTTCCTTATAACATCGAAGTTTTACAACTTTGAATGTTATACTATCGAACCCAGTAGAGCGAAACACCAGAAATCTGAACAGTCAGAATAGTGAATTGTTTCCCAGGGAAAAAAATTGCTGTTCCGACAAACATACACACAACACAAGCACACCAAAATAAATAATCCACACACACACACACACACACACACACACATTTCACAAAACCCTACACTAAACCATACATACATCACTAGCTATCCACTTACCTTAACCCAACTCTAACCCTAAGGTCCGTCACTATCGCACACTCACCTTACCCGCTCCCTAACCCTAACTCACCTACCCTACCCTAACCCTCATGTCCACACAATTGCACAGTCATCTGGCCTGCGCCCTAACCTTAACTCACCTAACCCGTGCCCAATCCCACACTCACCTTTGTTCGCACACTTACCTTAACCCGATCTGTAACCTTCACTCCACAGTCGAGGAAATAGCAAAGCTGCAGAAATGGCCTATCAAATACTTTCCCTAGGAAAGTATTCAGTGTTCTGCAGCTTTGCTATTTGATGGGATAATGGATTAGTTGATCCAGGATGCTGGAATTTATGAATTCCAAGAACCGTTGGGAAAAGGTGCTGGTGCCCGAGTAGTTTTTCCAGTTAATGGCAGGGTAGTTGAAATCACCCAGTATTAGGGTGTTTGATTGTAACTTAATATTTTCCAGTATGTAAAGAAAGGTGTAGTGAGAATCTTGGGGCATGGTGGGGGATCTGTAGCAAGCTGAAATTTGGACTGCAGTCTTACCTAGTGTTAGTTGCACCTGGAGAATTTCAGATGCATTGTGTTGGGCAACTAGCCTGGAGGTGTGAATGTCCTTTGTGAATATGGACACTCTTCCACTTTTAGTGTTTCGGTCTTGGTTTGGTGGCTGAAAAGTGTGGTAAGAGTTGTAGCCTGGTATTGCAGGGGTGCTCTCTGGTGCCTTGAACCAGGTCTCAGATACTGCACAGTAATCGATGTTCTCCATTTTTAGGAGTGCCTTGAGAGAGTGCATTTTGAGGTTTAGACTTTAGACTTCTAGCATTGAATAGCATCACCTTCAGACTTTACATGCTAGTATCTGTTACGGTGGTGGTTTTGAACCTTGCCTAAAAAGGCATTATAGGGGTGGCAAGAGCTTTAGCTAGTAACCTGAATCCCACGGGTGACAGGTGCAGACCATCTCTGGCAACGCATCATGGTTTGTCGATCATGTCATCCCAGGCCGACAGATACTGGATCCCCTTTGAATGACACAAGAAGCTTAGCCAATTGTTGAAGTCAATAATTTTTTCCTTATACTGTGGTATCATTCTGGGTGAAGGCGGGATGCTTCTCAGGGCTAGGGTCATACCTGCCTGGGCCTCATGATCCGAGAGCTCTTCCATGTCTCTTTTCATGTAGTCCAGGGAGGTACGTCTCAAGTCATTCACTCCAACGTGGACAATGACAGAGTTGTATTTGTGCTTGTTGTGGAGTGACTTGAGTGCATGTGTTATGTGGTGAATCCTGGCACTTGACAGGCAGGTGACTGTAATTTTCTCCTTGCTCAGCCTGGTGAGTGGGACATCAGTGTGCCTGACTATAGAGTCACCTATGACTAAAGTGTTAGGTATGCTGTTTTGCCTTAGGGGCTGTTGTTGGGTGGCACACTGGTGCTGTGAGCTATGTGTCACTTTGGTTGTGACTGGTGTTTGTTTGAATTTCAGCTTCGGAGGTCCTTGTTGCTTGGGCAGGTTAATGTTAAGGGCCTCTGCATATGTGGGTTTAGTGTTGCTATGTGTGGGTGTTGATGGTGTGGGTTTCGAAGGGCTATGTGTTGCTTGAGGTGTAGTCCAGGTGTTAACATTCTCCTCTTGACTGTCTAGCACAATCTTGGCTGGGGAGAGCTTTGCTTCCAGTTTGGCTATGTAAGTGCATCTCTCACAGGCTGTATCGTTGGGTGGTTGTTGGAGAGGGTTGTCTGTATACATGAGGCAGTTGCATTGCCCGAGTATGCCCAGATTCACCAGGTGGACAGGAGAAATCACTGGAAGCTGACCCTTGGACATGTCTGTTTAGGTGCTTTTTTGTAAAGTACAAGAGCTGTTTTCCCTTACCTTTGCAAGGTACTTTGCAATTATAGGCTGTTTAGTGACTACTATTAATTTCTCCTTATTAATAAGGAGAGTTGAGTGCTTGTATCAGTTTAAGGCTTCCTAGTGCTTTCCAGCAGGATCCAGAGCAAGTACTAGTCACGGGGGTTCAGATTTTAGTGCTACTACTGAGAAACCAGCTAGTTTTAAGGGAAAATTTGAAGAACAGACTTTCTCGGACTTGGAATAGTTTAACCATAGCAACGCGGTACTGCACAATGCAAAAAATGCACAAACACACGCGTTTTTAAGCCAGAAAGTTGAAATGGATAGAAATCAGCCCAAAATGGCTAATAAAATTATAATTTCAGAGCTGGAAATCACTCCTCTAGTGTTAGATACGCAGTACAATGCTCACCACTCCCACTGGTAAGCAGTAGGACTTCTACCACAGCAAGGTCTGGACAGCTCTGAACACAGAAAATAAAATCCTGAAACCAGCAAAGCCTGGGATCTGGACTATACTAGCTAGGAAAATGAGGGAAACGAGCAAACAAGATAGTATTTTTGTTTTTTTTTTTTTTTTTTTTTTTTGGTTAAAACAGGCTAAGCAATGCAATACTACAGTAAATAAACACAGAAAAGGCTAACACAGTAGAGTGCGTAACCCTAAACAGTAAATGCAATTAAAACTCTACAAAATTAGCAATTTAAAACTTTTTGAATGAAGCTAGGCAAGTGCACAACTGAAAAATGATTTAAGAGGCAGTAATACAGTAAAATAAGTTTTACAACTTTGAATGTTATACTATCGAACCCAGTAGAGCGAAACACCAGAAATCTGAACAGTCAGAATAGTGAATTTTTTCCCAGGGAAAAAATTTGCTGTTCCGACAAACATACACACAACACAAGCACACCAAAATAAATAATCCACACACACACACACACACACACACACACACACACACACACACACACACACACACACACACACACACACACACACACACATTTCACAAAACCCTACACTAAACCATACATACATCACTAGCTATCCACTTACCTTAACCCAACTCTAACCCTAAGGTCCGTCACTATCGCACACTCACCTTACCCGCTCCCTAACCCTAACTCACCTACCCTACCCTAACCCTCATGTCCACACAATTGCACAGTCATCTGGCCTGTGCCCTAACCTTAACTCACCTAACCCGTGCCCAATCGCACACTCACCTTTGTTCGCACACTTACCTTAACCCGATCTGTAACCTTCACTCCACAGTCAAGGAAATAGCAAAGCTGCAGAAATGGCCTATCAAATACTTTCCCTAGGAAAGTATTCGGTGTTCTGCAGCTTTGCTATTTGATGGGATAATGGATTAGTTGATCCAGGATGTTGGAATTTATGAATTCCAAGAACCATTGGGAAAAGGTGCTGGTGCCCGAGTAGTTTTTCCAGTTAATGGCAGGGTAGTTGAAATCACCCAGTATTAGGGTGTTTGATTGTAACTTAATATTTTCCAGTATGTTAAGAAAGGTGTAGTGAGAATCTTGGGGCATGGTGGGGGATCTGTAGCAAGCTGAAATTTGGACTGCAGTCTTACCTAGTGTTAGTTGCACCTGGAGAATTTCAGATGCATTGTGTTGGGCAACTAGCCTGGAGGTGTGAATGTCCTTTGTGAATATGGACACTCTTCCACTTTTAGTGTTTCGGTCTTGGTTTGGTGGCCGAAAAGTGTGGTAAGAGTTGTAGCCTGGTATTGCAGGGGTGCTCTCTGGTGCCTTGAACCAGGTCTCAGATACTGCACAGTAATCGATGTTCTCCATTTTTAGGAGTGCCTTGAGAGAGTGCATTTTGAGGTTTAGACTTTAGACTTCTAGCCTTGAATAGCATCACCTTCAGACTTTGCATGCTTGTATCTGTTACGGTGGTGGTTTTGAACCTTGCCTAAAAAGGCATTATAGGGGTGGCAAGAGCTTTAGCTAGTAACCTGAATCCCACGGGTGACAGGTGCAGACCATCTCTGGCAACGCATCATGGTTTGTCGATCATGTCATCCCAGGCCAACAGATACTGGATCCCCTTTGAATGACACAAGAAGCTTAGCCAATTGTTGAAGTCAATAATTTTTTCCTTATACTGTGGTATCATTCTGGGTGAAGGCGGGATGCTTCTCAGGGCTAGGGTCATACCTGCCTGGGCCTCATGATCCGAGAGCTCTTCCATGTCTCTTTTCATGTAGTCCAGGGAGGTACGTCTCAAGTCATTCACTCCAACGTGGACAATGACAGAGTTGTATTTGTGCTTGTTGTGGAGTGACTTGAGTGCATGTGTTATGTGGTGAATCCTGGCACTTGACAGGCAGGTGACTGTAATTTTCTCCTTGCTCAGCCTGGTGAGTGGGACATCAGTGTGCCTGACTATAGAGTCACCTATTTTTCCTTATACTGTGGTATCATTCTGGGTGAAGGCGGGATGCTTCTCAGGGCTAGGGTCATACCTGCCTGGGCCTCATGATCCGAGAGCTCTTCCATGTCTCTTTTCATGTAGTCCAGGGAGGTACGTCTCAAGTCATTCACTCCAACGTGGACAATGACAGAGTTGTATTTGTGCTTGTTGTGGAGTGACTTGAGTGCATGTGTTATGTGGTGAATCCTGGCACTTGACAGGCAGGTGACTGTAATTTTCTCCTTGCTCAGCCTGGTGAGTGGGACATCAGTGTGCCTGACTATAGAGTCACCTATGACTAAAGTGTTAGGTATGCTGTTTTGCCTTAGGGGCTGTTGTTGGGTGGCACACTGGTGCTGTGAGCTATGTGTCACTTTGGTTGTGACTGGTGTTTGTTTGAATTTCAGCTTCGGAGGTCCTTGTTGCTTGGGCAGGTTAATGTTAAGGGCCTCTGCATATGTGGGTTTAGTGTTGCTATGTGTGGGTGTTGATGGTGTGGTTTCGAAGGGCTATGTGTTGCTTGAGGTGTAGTCCAGGTGTTAACATTCTCCTCTTGACTGTCTAGCACAATCTTGGCTGGGGAGAGCTTTGCTTCCAGTTTGGCTATGTAAGTGCATCTCTCACAGGCTGTATCGTTGGGTGGTTGTTGGAGAGGGTTGTCTGTATACATGAGGCAGTTGCATTGCCCGAGTATGCCCAGATTCACCAGGTGGACAGGAGAAATCACTGGAAGCTGACCCTTGGACATGTCTGTTTAGGTGCTTTTTTGTAAAGTACAAGAGCTGTTTTCCCTTACCTTTGCAAGGTACTTTGCAATTATAGGCTGTTTAGTGACTACTATTAATTTCTCCTTATTAATAAGGAGAGTTGAGTGCTTGTATCAGTTTAAGGCTTCCTAGTGCTTTCCAGCAGGATCCAGAGCAAGTACTAGTCACGGGGGTTCAGATTTTAGTGCTACTACTGAGAAACCAGCTAGTTTTAAGGGAAAATTTGAAGAACAGACTTTCTGGGACTTGGAATAGTTTAACCATAGCAACGCGGTACTGCACAATGCAAAAAATGCACAAACACACGCGTTTTTAAGCCAGAAAGTTGAAATGGATAGAAATCAGCCCAAAATGGCTAATAAAATTATAATTTCAGAGCTGGAAATCACTCCTCTAGTGTTAGATACGCAGTACAATGCTCACCACTCCCACTGGTAAGCAGTAGGACTTCTACCACAGCAAGGTCTGGACAGCTCTGAACACAGAAAATAAAATCCTGAAACCAGCAAAGCCTGGGATCTGGACTATACTAGCTAGGAAAATGAGGGAAACGAGCAAACAAGATAGTAGTTTTGTTTTTTTTTTGTTTTGTTTTTTTTTTTTTTTTTTTTGTTAAAACAGGCTAAGCAATGCAATACTACAGTAAATAAACACAGAAAAGGCTAACACAGTAGAGTTTGTAACCCTAAACAGTAAATGCAATTAAAACTCTACAAAATTAGCAATTTAAAACTTTTTGAATGAAGCTAGGCAAGTGCACAACTGAAAAACGATTTAAGAGGCAGTAATACAGTAAAATAAGTAGCTAGTTTACATGTATAGAAAAGTCTATACATACGGAAAAGCAGCTAAAACACTCTAAAACAATTCAGATGCAGTGCAACCTAGAGCACTTGACTTGTAGCAATATTAAGGCAAATACAATATTAAGGCAAATAAGGCAAAGCACAGTCAGAACACAAGTAGATTCAGGCATTTTTTTTTTTGTAAGAAAGGGAGAAAGGAGGAACAGAAGGAAAGAAACTAAGTGGGTTGGCCTTCTCAGATGTTCTCTCTGTATTAGGTAGAATGAGCTAATGACACTAGACTGGGAGGAGTGTCCCAGTTCAAATTTATAGTAGGGGCGGGCAACTGCAAAGCCACCAAGTATAACAGCAACACACCAACAAGGAGGGAGGGTGGGGAACAATACTGAAGCTAGTAGCCTGCACTCTTTTAGACAGTAATCACTACAGAAATGTTTATCACAGCAGTGAGCCACAAAATGAAAGTTTTTAAACAGATAAAGGAGCACAATGAAACTAGCTATAAAGCTTTACAAACAGTGTGACAGTAAAAAACTTAATTCTCAAGCCCTGTAAAGCAGACAATTTTTTATTTGTGCAGATTAGTTAATAGCAATCAAATACAGTAAAAAAGTATGCAGCAGGCAGTAAAAAGCATGCAGCAGGCAGTAAAAAGTGCTACATATAAATTGCTAGAAGCAATAACCAGTATAAATAAGCAAAAAAAAAAAAAAAAAAAACAGGATACATATTGTTATATATCTCAGATCAGAGTTGTAGTCAGTGCCCCTCCTCCACTCACTCAGAGTGGATTTTCTGCTGAATCCTGCTCCATCTACTGCTAGATAAGTGCTTTACAGAGTTGAATTACACTCTATCTTAAAATATATGAGTTGATATTATATTTGTGTATTTTTTGCAGAGCGTTTCCACTTTAAACTGTAATTTAGTGCTGTTGCATTTACCACTGCATTTGATTGCTGCACTGAATCTTTTTCCATCTGGAGCTGAGTAGTTGCTCCACATTGGTGATTGCATTTCATCATGTATGATGCTCATGTACTCTGATCTATTTATAAGTAATTTTGACTTTTTTTTATTTGCCTATGAGTTTCTACACTTCTTTTTGGTTTATTGTTTTATCTTGGATATTTACTTCACTCTGAGTGACCTCGTTACAGTGTTTTTCCAATAGGAAGATTTTATTTTGCACTCTAGTGGCATGAGGGGTCTATATTATAACATCGAAATCTACAAAGATCGAATGTTATAATATCGACCCCGTAATGTCGAACGCTGAAAACAGTGAAGGTGCAGGACACCGAATTCTTTCCCAGGGAAAGAATTTGGTGGGCCGTTGCTGTAGCTTCGCTGTTTTCAGCGTTCAATATGTTGTAACGTTATGGGTCGGGTTCAGGTAAGTGTGCGATTGTGTGTAGGTTAGGGTTAGGGGGCGGGTTAGGTGAGTTAGGGTTAGGGAGCAGGTCAGGTAAGTGTGTGGTTGTGTGGACGTTAGGGTTAGGGCATGGGTCAGGTAAGTGTGTGATTGTGTGTAGGTTAGGGGGCGGGTTAGGTGAGTTAGGATTAGGGCACATGTCAGGTAAGTGTGCGGTTGTGTGTAGATTAGGGTTGGGGGGGTTAGGTGAGTTAGGGTTAGGGCGCGGGTGAGGTGAGTGTGCGATAGTGATGGACCTTAGGGTTAGGGTTGGGTTAAGGTAAGTAGATAGCTAGTAGTGTATGTAAAGTTTAGTTTAGGTTTAGGTGTAGGATTTTAAGGGTATGTGTGTGGATTGCTGTTTTTTGTGTGTGTTTGTGTTGTATGTATGTTTCTCGGAATAGCAAATTTTTTCCCTGGGAAAAAATTTGCTATTCTGACTGTTCAATGTTTTCGGATTTTGGTGTTTAGGGTTCAATATTATAACATTCAATCTTTGTAAATTTTGATGTTATAATACAAACCCGGCATGAGGGGGTAGCCAGATCACTTCTGAACTACTAAGCATTGTTTGAAACCCAAACGTGTGTATGATCCTGATTGGCTGGAGGGCTACTTAGTTTGTTTTGAAACTTTCTGTGCCTGTATAAAGTCATCACATTTGCAAGACGCTGTCATTAGCAGTGCGCTATATAGATGCAGGCACCTAGAATTTAAATTTTCTATACAAAAACTACATCTGAAATTTACTCACTACTTAGTTAAATAAACAGTAACTAGTTTGCACATTGAGGAGCCCCCCCCCCCACAACAAGTTTAATCTTATAGAGTCTTGATTGTAGTCTCTACTGTTACAGCAACCATGCTATCAGCTATAAATTCCTCTTGCACCATCCCCTTATAGATCATGTAATAAGGATCTGTAATGATGGATATGCAGTTTCCTATTACTTCTGTAGTCAGATGGGTGCAAATGGGAGTCCCAAGGTAATGCTGCAGTTTTCTGATGTGTACTGACTACTACCTAATTCTTAAACAAACTGATACAGAGTGTGTGTGAGCAATGCAGTTAAGTAATGCCAATGGAGACAAGGCTGTCATGTACAAGCACTTATAATACCTAAGAGGTTATCATAAACACACACATAGTACAGATCAGACACGTAGGCCCACATATGCTGAGGCTCTTAAACGTAATCTTCCTAAACCCCCTCATAATGTGTATCCTCAGCAACCTCTAAAGCCCTCTGTGTACTACATGAACTACAAAATGAACTGGCACCTCACTTAAGTGTCATGTTTAATAACAGCCTCACCTCAGGCTGTGTGCCCACTGAGTGGCACACAGCTACAGTTATCCCACTCCACAAGGGGGGATCCACCTTGGATCCTGGGAACTACCGTCCCATCACTCTGATGAGCCTGATCTGCAAGGCCATGGAATGTATTATTCTGGAACTTATAAACAAAGACAGTGGCAAACTTCAAACACTGGACCCAACCCAGTTTGGGTTTGTGAAGGGCCAATCTTGTCTCCTGAATCTAATTGACTTCTTCGAATCAGTCTCCAAAACTGTGAACAAGGGTAAGGCAGTCCACACAGCCTATCTGGACCTCGCCAAGGCCTTCAACATCATCCTCCACTCTGGAATCATAGATAAACTTACTAAGCTAGGTATAAATCCCTACATCACTCGATGGGTTGCCAACATGCTTACTGACAGAACCCAGACTGTAAAAGTAGCTGACTACAAATCCAGCTCCAGACAAGTGACAAGTGGAGTACCTCAGGGTTCAGTCCTGGGACCACTCTTGTTTGGCATCTACCTCTCTGAAGTCCAGGCCAACAAAAAGGGTCTCTGGCTAGCAAAGTTTGCAGATGACTGCAAACTGGGAGCCATTATAGAATCCCCAAATGATGTGGATATTCTACAAAAGGGGCTTACAGAAACAGATCCTTGGTGCCGGAGCCATGGGCTTAAGCTTAATGCCAAGAAATGTATAGTTATCCCCTTTGGGAAAAAACATGTACCCATGAATTACCATATAGGTGGCAGTACACTAAACACTGAAAGTGTGATGAAAGACTTAGGGACACAGGTGGACATTGGTCCCACCTTTGATAACCACATTGCCACAACAGTCAGGAAATCCTTCTATGTGGCACACCTCATCACTAAGGGCTTTTCATCCAGAAAAAAGGAGGTCATTATCCCACTGTACTCATCCCTCATTTGACCTATTATGGAATACAACTCCTTGTTTGGTAGGTACCTCACAAGACATCTGCAACAGCTGGAAAGGCCGCAGAAATACCTCACTAAAAGAATCACAGGCCTAATGCAGATGCCCTATGCTGACAGTCTAAAAAACTCCAGCTATACTCTGTGGCATATCGTCTACTCAGAGGCAATCTCTGCTTAACATACAAAGCCATGTCAAACCCTGAGTTGGACATGCTCCACTTAAAGAAATCTCAATCCCTCAGAGCCACACGCTCCAGGGATCTAAACCTTGTCATCACAATGAACAAAACATGCTGGAGCGATAGGTTCCTGACCCAGAGACTCCCCATACTTTGGAAAAGGCTGCCCATACATGTCAAGCAGAGCACCTCCTTGGCCCTCTTCAAAAGGAAGCCTGACAATTGGATGGGAGATAGGAAATTCACCCCGGGGATCACGTCAGTTGCCCTGCTAGACAGGGGTCCAGGGAAGTAAATATTGTGGGAAGAAATATCCAGGGAATTGATTGGCTAGGCTTGTATAGGCCCTAGAACCAATAGCCTAGTACCAACCTATGAACCTATGAAATCAGTGGCATGGTTGCCAAGAATCCATCTCTTTTTTCTATCAATAGTACAAGAAAGGATGCAAAATGTAAAGCAAAAAAAAAAAACAGTCTGATTAATCAGAAATTCACAATTCATACGCATGTTTCAGTTATTTATGAGGTAGATGCATTAACATATTTTATCATATGTTATTGTTAGGAAAGTATGCTAAAGCATATCATTCTATAAGGAGATGGCTTTAAAAATGTTGTATCGCATCAAGTGATACCTCATGATAATAGTTTAAAATTTCTAAAGACGTGCTGAGTCGTCTTTGACATACACTAGGAATAAAACTTTTGGATGAATGTTTCCCAGAACTGTTGAAGAGGCACAGATAACACATGCACATCATGTGTGTGCCTGTACTTGCTGGGTAAGTAATTTGCAAAGCAGTTATCTGTAAGTAAAAGGATGCAATGGAGAGCAGTTCTGTTCCCCATATATTTATTAAAGTTTTACTGCAAATGTGTGGTTAGTTAAAGACACAACAAATGGGAAGAAAATAATGTGCTGATTAAAACAGCGAATGAGGCAGTCATATGATTAAAGCAGGAATGCAATATTGGCTAACATGATTATTCATGACAGCAAATTTTTTGCATGCATTTATATTTCAAAACAATTCATGGACTGTGATTTAACTGGGATGTCTAATGTTATACGATTTATATAGCTAATCTTGTTGCCCTCTTATTAGATTTAACTGCCACTGGAGGCAGTGTTAGTTAAATTATGTTTAATAATATTGGATCAGATTAACATTGCTGTTTGATTTATGGTTAGATATGTCATGTGACCTGCTTTACCTTTTAATATTTTTGCCTCTGGTTTTGGTAATCTAACTTATCCTGCTTTTCTGTACTACGTCATTAAAATTTAGATTGTGCTGCTTTCTTCCAGAGACATCCTAGCTTCCCTCTGTCTGTTTACCTCACCTGCGTTACCTTCTTCTGTGTCTTTGGTATGCTGACATAACAGAAAAGGACAGTCTCATTAAGTGGGTAGAAAATTGAGCTTGGTCTCTGTGTGCTATGATCCAGACTTCATGCTAAAAATTAGATGGTTTAGATGCCATCCAAAGGAAACAAAATCCTAAGTACATATGTTTTTTCTGATTTTGACAAATGGCCTTCTGGAAATCATGTTGATGTTACTGTTAGGTGACAGCACATCCATACAGAAAAAGGTCAGCATTGTGGAGTCATTTTTAATGATGTTGATCTAGAATTCACCCCAAAGAGTAGGCTTCAAGAGAACTGTGAGCCCCATTTTAAGGTCTCCATTATGCCTACTCCTCGGTGATCCACATTCCTAGGCGAGGCTGTATCAGTCGTAGTGTTGTATGTATTTTACAACACAGCATGAATTCAGCCAGGTAAATTCTGGAAATATTAAATTCTTTGAGCATATCCTTACAACAGCAATGAACTGCACACTTATACAGTACCATTAAACCCGGTCACCTAGGCTCCTTTCCACAACAAACATCACTTAAACAGCATATTTATAAAACAACACTCAACCTTTCTTAGTTCACCCCAGACGTGTTTTTGCTACACCATCATCTATTAACTGGAGCCTCCTAAAAATCCTCCCCTTAAATGATGCTGTAAATAAATTCAACACAACTTTCCTGAATATCATAAATAGACTTTACGGCATGTAAGGAAGAGATTAAAAACATATAATGCAATTTGGCTATCCTAAAGGAGTACAATGCTAATACGGGACAGAGAAAAAGCACAGAAAGAATACGGCAGAAATATAAAACACCGCAATATTGTGAAAACTTCAGAATGTTTCACAACCATAATAAAAAAGCAAATAAATGAAGATAAAAGCTATGCTATAAATAAAAACTTTCAGATTAATAGCAAACACAACCCTAAACATTCTGGACACTCATTAAAGAAATCTTGCATCCAGTCAAAAATTCACCCCTAACGCCTCTTCTCATAACTCATCACTGAAATCCACAATACATTTCAACTCTTCAGAGATAGTGTAGCATCTCTAACCATGGCGCCCCCAATATCTAATCCCAACCCTGCCACATATCACCACATCCACTTTCACCTTCAAACATCTGCCCACATTCTATACGAAACTACTCATAAACTTAAACTGTGTTCTTCGTCAGCTGATAAACTTTCAAGCAAGTACCTAACAATACCACTCCCTATCCTATCTCAGTCCTTATAAATAGGTCAATCCAGGAATCTCACAGTCCCTCTCTCTGGAAAAGTCACACATTATCCCTCTGCACAACGGAGGAAATTCCACAGACATTAATAATTTTAGACATATAGCAATTTTATCCCCCTCTCCAAAATATTTGAAAAACATATTCAAAAACAACTGTTAAATAATGTCCTGCAGGAAGAACTCCTGCCCTCATACAACATGAGGTCTGTCCTTTCCATAGTACTAACACTATAATTCTAACCTACATGCATACTTTTAATAAAACTAGAGACAACAGCAAACTAGTCTCCTCCCTATTTCTAGACTTGTCTTTGACGCAGTTTGTCACAGCAAACTTCAACATCAAATGTCCTGATTAGGTCTCTCTCAGCTCAACCTTCTATGGTTCAAAAACTGCTTATCTGATAGGTATCACTCAGAGAAATGGCACTCCATCCTCTCTTCATACCTGCCAGTCATTACAGTGTGCCACAAGGCTCTATCCTTGGTCCCCTTGTCTTTAACATTTTCACCAGCGCCCTCCACTCATCCACACAACAGGCCTTTTTAATATAGTATACACGTGACTCAGCACTCATTTGCATATCTGACAATATGGCGCACCTCAAATAAATTTCTCAGAAAGCTTTACCAGCAATCAAAACATGACTGTACCTCCCAGCTCATGCTCAACCCTCCAAAAAACAAACTACTGTTTTTTCACAAATCCTTCTTTCTTGAAAAAACTAAATTTAAAGTCCATACAACCATTAAAATCACTTGTCATAGCAAATTATTAGGGATGACAGTGAATGATAATCTTAAATTCAACCTGCATATACAAAATAGCATACGAATACTTTATAAAGCCAAAAATGTTTTCACCAATGCAGCTAATGCTTCTTTATGGTCTTACTAACCTTCAGGATCACAAAAATCAAAAAGATGTTAAAACAAAGTTGCTAAATTTGCACCACATATCCCTTTTAGAACCCACCACTGTATAGAACTAAAAAGCCTAAAATGGTTAGAACTGCATCATTAACTATCACATGCACAACTTATTACCACCTATAAAATCATCCGGTATCCATCTGCCTGTCCAGCACTAAATAACATTGTCTCATGTCGGTCATTGTGATCCAATGACCAAAACTCCTGTCAGTCCACAAACCTATCAAATCTGCTGAGCATTGTCTGTACTTGGACCATGTAGCTTAGGCCTGGAACCCCTTATGTGTATCCATCAGGTCAATACTTTCCCCTCCCATCCTTCAAAACCATTCAAAACCATTCCTAAAAGAAACAAATACAGTATGTAAGAGATGCAACTATTCCATGAAGCTGGAATCAGTCCTCCCATGTAACAATAAACAAGGCAACAAACAGGTTGTCAGCACACACACCTCTCCTCTCATACAAAACAAGATCAAGTGACATAGACCCACCTATGCAGAGGTACTCACTAAAAGCCTACCAAAGGACCAGAGTCCTCCCAAGCACAGACAGATCACACATACTGAAACAAAAACAGACCCTAATTCACATAGCAACACATATAAAGTGTCTCAACAAATAAGATGCTAAGGCAAAACACCTCAAAACCTAATGCTCTGGTCATAGGTGATTCCGTAGTAAGACACACAGATGTTCGCCTCACCAGGCTGGACAAGGAGAAGGTCTCAGTTAGCTGCCTGTCAGGTGCCAGGATCCATCAAATCATACATGCACTCAAGTCACTCAACAACAGTTACCTTTATGACTCTGTCATAGTACTGACTTGAGATGTACCTCTCTGGACTATATGAAGAGTAAAACATTGTGGAACTCTCTGATTATGTGTCTTAGACAGGTATGTCCCTAGCCCTAAGAAGTATCCTACCCTCACCCAGAATGATGTCACAATGTAAACAAAAAAATCAATTGACTTCAGCAATTGGCTCAGATTCTGGTGTCAGTCCAGGGGGATTTAGTATCTGTAAATTGGGGAAGACATGCACGCTGCTTTGTCATAGATGGTCTTTGCTTGTTTCCTCTAGGCATTTGGGTACTGGCAAAGATGCTTACTTCCCCCATAGTGCTTTTTGTAGACAATGTCAAAACAAAAACTTCATGTTGTAAAGAAATCCACTTGAAACAAACTCAAGGTTATAAAACTTTTTACTAGGAGCCTCAACAGAAAACTGCACTCCCAAGAAGCACTCCTCACTTTGGAGATGCTGATATCTGTGCAGTCACTTCTTCTTTTTCTTTTGGCTGCACCCATTAGGAGTCACCAGAATGGATCATCTGTTTTCATTTCTTCCTGTCCTCTCCATCTTGCTTGGGCGTCTGTGCAGTCACTGAGACTTGGTTAAAAGTCACAAAGACCACCCCGACCATGCAAGGTTACAATGCCTTCCAGATGTTCAGACCAAAGGTGGAGGTGTATCCATCTTCATTGAATCCAAATACACCTCAAGACAGGTTAAACAGTGAAACTCTCTAGAGCTACTCCAGTTACAATTAACTATAGGTAAAACACCCTACCACATCATTGCTAGCTACAGGTTCCCCATCATGAACCAAGAGAAACACACTGACAAACCAGACTTGCTAGAATGACACCCTGTACAGCCAAACACTTTGGTCATGGGAGATTTCAACTGTCTTAACATGGATTGGACAGCATGCACAAACAGAAATGGGATTGCCCTGAGGTTCCTGGACTTTGTTAATTCAAATGCTTTGGAACAGCTAGTCTGTACCCCTACAGGGGGCTCAAATCTCCTGGACATAGTACTCACTAACATGGGGCGGGGTCAATGCACTACCCCTCTATGTGTTGCCTTCCCTGGTGAGGTCAGGCCATAATTCTGTCTCCTTTGAAGTACAGATCAGAGTGGACACCCCCTGCTAAAACAGCCAACAATGATCCCTATACAGAGGAGTACACAAATGTCCTGTATATACATTTAAACAACTGGATAGACTTGGCTGTACCTGTCAGAATCAAAACCAGGTCATCCTGAAGAAACAGACCACCCTGGTGGACTGCAAGTGTAAATAGGTTATATAACAAAAGGGAGAAACTGTTATCCTGCAACAAGAGGGAACTTACTCACCAGAGGAAGAATGCCCTCAACAGCTTGCACAAGTAAATCAGATATCTTGCAAAATCCTTTAAAGCCAATCACAAGGCTAAATTAGCATCTCTAGACAATCATAAGGCTTTCTTTAGCTATGTCCAAAATCTTAAAGAGAATGCTCAGCTATGTGCTGAACTGATTGTGGATGGTACTACTCACTCTGAACCCAAAGAAATTGCCAAACTGCTGGCAGACAGATTTGGTACAAATGTAACCCCCCTGTTCACACCAAATACACCCCAAAGCATCCCTGTCACCAGTCCACTACCTAGCATTTTCAAAGAGCAAGTGATTTCCACCTTGTTCAAAGCCAAAAACAGCCTCCATGGGACCAGATAACATCCCAGGCTGCTTACTAAACAATCTAAAACAAGACCTAGTGGAACCTCTTGGCACTCTCGTCAACCATAGCCTGAGAACTAGCTTTGTTCCAGCAGAGTGAAGATCAGCAACAGTAATCCCCTTTCACAAAAGGGGTCCATTAACCGACCCTGGGAACTATAGACCCATAAGATTAACCAGCCTTATCTGCAAGAACATGCAAAGAATCATCATGAACCTTATCAACAAGGACATAGGTTACCTTCAAACTCAGTTTGGCTTTGTTAAGTGCAGATCTTGCTTATTAAATTTGGTGGACTTCTTTAAGAATGTCAGCAAAACTCTGGATGAGGGCAAAGGAGTACACATTGCCTATCTTGACTTAGCCAAGGCCTTCAGCACAATCTCCCACTCAGGTATCAGTGAGAAGCTCTCCCAGCTGGGGATTAACCCATGCATCACTAGATGGGTTGCAAAGTGACTCATCTCCAGAATGCATACTGTCAAAGTTGGGGATTCCACCTACACCAGAAGACCAGTTACCAGTGATGTGCCATAGGGATGTGTGCCGAGTCCTCTTCTATTTGGAATCTATTTCTCAGACATCCAGGCAAAAGTAGATGTTCTGTCGCTTACCAAGTTTGCAGATGACTGCAAACTAGCTGCAATCATTGAGTCCTTCAGTGATGTTAACGTATTACAAAAGGGGCTAACAGACTAATGATTATTGCTAGAGTCACCGTCTAAAACTAAATGCAAAAAAGTGTCTTATTATCCCCTTTAACAAAAAAGTGGACCCTGAATATTGCATTTTAGATAAGACCCTTAAGCTCAAACACAGTGGTGAGATACTTGGCAACACAGGTTGACAGCAATTTAAACTTTGATCACCATGTCTCCAAAGTGGAAAGGGAAACCTTATACATCGTGCATCTCATAAATATTGCATCCAAGACTAAGGATGTTATAACTCCTCTATACTAAACACTCACCAGACCACTAATTGAGTATAATGTTCCCTTTTGCATGTACCTCACCAGACATCTGCAACAAATGGAGAGACCACAGAGGCTTCTAACCAAGAAAATTGAGGGCCACCAAAATGTGATTATATGAAAAGATTGAAAGCCCTGTCACTGTATTCTGTATCATACAGGCTGCTGAGACATGACCAGTGCCTGGCCTACAGAGCAGTCTCTGACTCTGCCCTAATGCTGCATGTCCGCAAATCAAATGGGATGAGAGTCACTCACTCCAGGGATCTCAACCTAGCCTGTGACATAAACAGAATATGCTGGAGAGACAGATATAGCTCCCAGAGATTGCCACTCCTCTGGAGTAAACTCCCACTTCACGTGAAGCAGAGCTCTTCAATGACCCTATTTAATTACAACCTTGACAATTAGATGGGAGACCACAAATTCATCCTGGGGGTGGCACCTATGTCCCTCATGGATAGGGGCAGTCGGTGCTTATCACTTATTTGCTCTGCTAACAATGACCATCTAATCATGGTCAGTTAGGAAACAAGGGTATTACATGACTAGGCTAGTTAAAGCCCTAGGGCCATTAGCCTAGTAACCTCCTATGAACCTATGAACCTATCAGGAACTATTCTAAGGCTAACCTCCTGCTATTAAATGAGAACCTGTCAAAATTTCAAGCCCCTATAAATCCTGAGAGCACTTCTGCCTATGCAGAACTGTTCACAGAGACCCTGTACAAGCATGTTAATTGCTGCATAGAGGCAGCTGTACCCACCAGGAAGTACAGAACTAACAAAAAACAAGCCATCCTGGTGGAATCACAAAATCAATTGGATGTATAACAGGAGGAAGAAAATCATGGCAAAAATTAGGAGGTGCAGCACCCAGCAGGATAAAAGCCCTCATTAAACTAAACAAACAACTCAGAGGACAAATATGGTCTACCAAAGCCAAATTTGAGGTAAGTTTGGCCTCCTAGGCCAAGGACAACCACAAAGCATTCTTTAGCTATATCCGCAACCTCAAAGGCAGTAGACAGTTGTGTGCAGAGCTCACTGTAATCGAGCCACCTATACTGAACCAAAAGACATAGCAAACCTCCTGGCCGATACATTCAGCTCTAACTTTACCCCTCTCTCCCCCTCAAACTTCCCTCAGGAAATGTCATCAAATAAAACTCCCCATACTATCACTAGGGAACAGGTCATTAATGCCGTCTCTAAGACCAAGAACATTGCATCAATGGGACCAAACAATATCCAAGAATGCCTTCTAAATAGCATGAAATATGACCTATCCGGGCCTCTGGAATTACTACTTAACTGTAACAGGCTTTGTGCCTCATGAATTGAAAAAAAGCAACAGTGATCCCTCTGCACAAAGGATGGCCATATACAGACCCTGGAAACTACAGACCCATAAGTCTCACTAGTATTATATGTAAAGCCATGGAAAGAATTATCATGGAGATGAACAAATGCAATCTAAGGGTGATGCTGTTCAATGCTAGAAGTCTAAATCTCAAAATGCACTCACTTGAAGCACTCCTTAAAATTGAGAACATTGACATTTGTGCCATAACAGAGACCTTGTTAATGGCAGCAGAAAGCACACCTTTCAGCCCCAGAACTTGGACCGAAGCTCCAAAGGTGGTGGTGTTTCCATATTCATAAAGGATGCACACACCTCCAGACTGGTAGCCCAACATAATGCATCTGAGATACTCCAGGTGCAGCTAACATTGGGTAAGACAGAGATTCAGGTCGTAGTTTCCTATAGATCCCTAACCATGTTCCAAGACTCACACACCACGTTCCTAAGCACACTGGAGATTATTAGGGTCCAACCTAACACTCTCATACTGGGTGACTTCAACTACCCCTCCATTAACTGGGAAAACTACTCATGTACCAATACAACTGCCCAACATTTCCTGGAATTCATTAATTCCAATGCCCTGGACCAGCTCGTTCTTACCCTCGCTAGAGGTAGCAACATCCTTGACCTGGTCATTACTAACATGGGCAACTGTTGCTCTACACCAATAGTAAACTCCTCTCTGGTTAGATCTGACCACAAACTGATCACCTTGGAAATCTACATCACTACCCCCCCCTCCCCGCGCGAAATGTATCCACCATGAAAAGCTTCTCCAAAGCTAAATTTGGGCTCCTAAAAACAGAGGTGGCTAACTTCATGGCACCCATGCAAATGGAGATCAGTTGCATGACTGCCAAATCTTACACCAATGCACTGTACGAACACGTACACAAATGCATGGATCTCGCCATACCCAATAGAACCAATACGCTCTCCTCCAAAAAAAGGAAGTCAATCTGGTGGTCCCCTGCCATAAACAAATTCTACAACAGAAGGAGGAAACTGATGTGGAATAAGGTGAAGTCCCAAGATTGGAAAAATACCCTTATCAGCCTCAACAAAAAGTTGAGATCCTTCATTAAATCCTTTAAAGCTAGCTATGAAAACCAAATTGCAGCAGATAGTAAAGACAAACACAAGACCTTCTGAAGTTATGTAAAGAATCTCCATGGCAATACCCAGATTTGCTCTGAGCTACTGCACAATGGTACCTCCTATATCTAGCCAGCAGATATTGCCAATATACTGGCTGGCAGATTCAGTGCCATCATTAACCCCCCCCCCCCGAAAGGACCAGTCACAATACTAATAAATTGCTAGGCACCCAGTATTACTGCTGCACAGGTTAGAACAGCACTGTCCAAGGCCAGGAATACAGTTTCTATGGGACCTGACAATATCCCTGGCTGTGTTCTACATGAACTACAGAGTGAACTGGGACCTCACCTGTGTGCCATGTTCAATCACAGCCTCACCTCAGGCTTTGTCCCTACCAAATGGTGCACTGCTACAGTCATCCTTCTCCACAAAGGAGGAGTGATTACAGACCTTGGGAACTATTGTCCCATTAGCCTGACGAGTCTGATATGCAAAGCTATGGAAAGCATCATCAGGGACCTAATAAGCACGGATATAGGGAACCTCCAAACTCTGGATCCCACACAGTTTGGTTTTGTGAAGGGTAGATCATGCCTGCTCAACTTTGTCAACTTCTTTGAATCAGTCACCAGAGCTGTGGATGAAGGTAAGGTGGTTCATAAAGCCTACCTTGATCTGGCCAAGGTCTTTGATATCATTCCCCACTCAGGAAGCATAGAAAAACTCACTAAGCTAGGCATCAACCCTATCTCACTAGGTGGGTTGCAAACTGACTCACAGGTAGAACCCACAGTGGGAAAGTAGCTGATTCCAAGTCAGACTGCCGACCAGTCACGAGTGGAGTTCCACAGGGTTTGGTCCTGGGTCCTCTCCTGTTTGGTATCTACTTCTCTGAAGTCCAGGCCAACACGAAGGGACTCTGGCTAATAAAGTTCTCAGACGATTGCAAGTTGGGAGCTATTATTAACTCCCCAAGTGATGTTGACATCCTACAGAAACGCCTCACTGAAACCATGGCCTTAAGCTTAATGCCAACAAATGTGTCGTTATCCCCTTTAGGAAAAACCCAGTTCCCATGATGGTAGTCCACTAAACACAGAAGGTGTTATAATAAATCTGGGAACACCGGTTGACAGCAACCTCTCTTTTGACCATCCCATTGCCACCGTGGTCAGAAAGTCCTTCTTTGTGGCACATTTCATTACTAAGGGTTTTGCATCCAGGAAGAAAGAGGTCATCATCTCTCTCTACTCTTCCCTCATTAGGCCAGTCATTGAGTACAATGCTCCATTTGGCATGTACCTCACTAAATACCTACAACAACTGGAGAGGCCGCAAAAGTACCTCGCAAAGAGGATCCTAGGCCTTAAACATTTGTCCTATATGGACAGACTAAAAAAACTCCAACTATTCTCTGGGGTGATGACTAGCAGAGTGTCTGGACTGCTACTGTGAAACAACTTAAAATGCATGGCAACAGGACTAGCAGCTTTTTCCATTTTATTTCTCTAATGTGCTCCTGCAGTCTCAATTTAAAACTTCTCTTAGTTTAACCTACATAAAAGAGACTGCAGGAGCATCTGAGAACATAAATAACGTTAGCTGATATAACTAAAAATTAATGACATATTTGCATGCTGAGCATCTAGTACAACCACTAGTGCCAAGTAAACCTAAAGTGCTGCATAACTTATCCACTGGCTTAACAATTTTACTGTGTAGAATAATGTCCTGTATGTTCTTACCTCTTGTATATGAAAATATAGGCAATCTGCATAATGTATCACAAAATACTTTAAATTTAAATAAAAATGACCAAAAATGCTTGATTATCTTAACTTGTTCATGAGAAAAAAACATTTTAAGAAATAACTATATACATTTTCTGACTTCTAACTTACCTTGTCTAGTATTACTGCCAGTATATCTTCTGTAGTGTTTCATAACAGAGGTACTGGCTGCTGACAAATTATTTTGTACCAATTAATTATTTTTTAGCTTAGACTAAAAAAACTCCAACTATTCTCTGTCTCATATCGCCTACTTAGAGGTGATCTCTGCTTGACTTACAAAGCCATGTCTGACCCAGCTCTGTTAGAAATGTTACATCTAAAGAAATCCCAATTCCTCCACACCACACACTCCAGAAACCTCAACCTCATTACCCCAATCAACAGAACATGCCGGAGGGACAGGTTCATAACCCAGAGACTGCCCATGCTATGGAATAGACTTCCCATACATGTCAAGCAGAGCACCTCACTGGCCCTCTTCAAGACAAATCTTGATGAGTGGATGGGAAATAGAAAATTCACCACAGGGATCACTCCAGTGGCTTTACTCAACAGAGGCACTGGGAACTAAGGTCGGATGGCATGATGCCAGGGTAATCCTATGGGCTAGGCTTGTAAAGGCTCCAGGGCCATTAGCCTAGTGCACACTTATGAACCTATGAACCTAATTGAGATACAATAAACCTTCAGACACTGGACCCAACTCAGTTTGGTTTCATAAACGGCAGATCATACCTACTCAACCTGGTGGATTTCTTTGAGAAGGTCTCCAAAGCAATGGATGAGGGCAAAATCATTCACACCGCCTACCTTGACCTGGCCAAGGGATTTGACACAATACCCCACTTGGGCATTGTTGTCAAACAAAAGAGGTTAGGTACAAACCCATATATCACACCATGGATAGCCAACTGGCTCACAGACAGGACCCAGGAAGTTAGAATTGGGGAGTCCACCTCTACAAAGTGGCCAGTCACAAGTGGAGTCCCAAAGGGATCAGTCCTTGGACCGCTCCTTTTTGGCATTTACTTCTCAGAAGTCAAGGCCATTGTCAGTGGTCTCTGGCTAACTAAATGTGCAGACAATTGCAAATTAGGAGCTGTCATTGAATCTCACACTGACACAAATGTTGTTCAGGGGGGGCTGACACAGACAAAAAACTGGTGTCAGAGTTGTGGACTAAAACTAAATGCCAAGAAATGCATAATAGCATCCTTTGGGAAGTCATCCATCCCTGATAACTAGCATATTGACAACACACCCCTTGGAGTTGACCCAGTTGTCAGCGACTTAGGGACACACATAGATAGCAATCTATCCTTTGATCATCACTTGCCTACAGTGGTGAGGAAATCATTCTATGTTGCGCAACTTATAAACAAAGGTATGGCATCTAAGTCCAAGGAAGTCATTGCTCCACTGTACTCGGCATTCATCAGACCTATCATTGAGTACAATGCCCCCTTTGGTATGTACCTAACCAGGCATATCCAACAACTGGAACATCCAAAGAGGTTCCTCACTAAAAGAATGCAAGGCATAAGTAATATGTCCTATGCAGACCACCTCAGTGTCCTATCCCTGTATTCTGTCTCCATGCCTGGCATACAGGGCATTGTCAAACCCCACTCTGATGGACCTCCTGCATATCCACAAAGCAAATAGTACCAGAATTACCCATTCTAAAGACATAATCCTTGCCTGTGATATAAATAGGACCTGCTGGAGAGACAGGAATGTATCTCAGAGACTACCCATCCATATGAAGCATAGTTACTCCTTAATCCAATTCAAGTGCAACTTGGACAATTGGGTGGCAAACCAGAAAATCATCCCTGGTTTGGCACCTATGTCTCTGATGCAAACAGATAACCTCTACATAGTTAATTTCCTAGGCCCATGATTACACTTATCAAGGGTATCAGAGCTCGTCAGAGATTTAGGATGCATGGTGAGGCTTAAAAAAGCCCTTGTGGTTGTTAGCCTAGTAAACACGTATGAACCTATGTGTGAATCTAGGTGAAGGCTGCCATACTAGCCAAATAGAATTTTGTAGATAATTCTGTCATTTGTAAATATTAATGTAAGCCACAGGCTTGTTCTCTTAAATGTGAAAAGACTGCATTGGATATTGAACTGCAAAAATGTAACAACAGTGCACTCTGCTGTAAGAAAGCTAAGTCAAGCATTTTATGACTGTCTTTGATGTCAAAATTCGGAGCTGATATGTCTAGAGGGAGGCATCCTGCCTATTGTTTTAAGACTAGAGTTAATGGCTAGAATTTGCATGTATAAATGTCTTTTATTGCTCTGATTTCTGACCAGGTGTAAAGAATGTAAATGTAGTTTCTGTTAGCCTGGGAACACCAGAGAAGTGTGAAGAATGATGTCATGTGACTGTGTTATCAATTTAAAGAGAGAGAATCAGACAGGTCTGTGCATTTTTATCATGCAAACATCCAACATCACCAGCACTGCTTTGCTCTAGATGTAAGTTATTTAGAACTGTGTTTTCTCTTAGATATAGCTAAGAAATAGGAAGATTAAACTAGTTTGGTTTTCTGTGATGTCAGAACTTTTGCTACTATATTATTTTAAGTATTTCTCTCTGATCTCTGAACTCTTGACTAGCATTATGTAGTAAGGAGCATCGTCTTGTGTTTTTATTATTTATTATTAAATATTTTAAACCTTTCAACTGTGGCTGTTTTGTGTAGAGATAATTTAAGCTCTAAGAGTACATTGCATGTATATAGTGATACTGTACCAAGTCACTCCAAATAAGCTTTGCTGTTCAGTCACACTTACCATTTGGATAATCATATTGCACAGTTATAATTGGACACCATTTTAAAGGCCTTTGAGTAGCTGATAAATATTAGCTGGGTGGTGGCAGTGATTTCTACCATATAGTCTGGGTAAAAGGGGGCACAGCTGGAGAACATGTGCCAGCCTTCCCTAGGAGTGTCTGTGTGGTTGTATAAAGTCTTATCTCAAAGTGTGTGTGTGTGTCAGCTACATGGGCAGGGACACAAAGCACTGGTTGGGCTGGAGGTTTTAGCTTGCTCACTAGGCTGAGATGTGGACCCTATAGCTGTGCCAGTGGGGAGTCTTATGGGTACCTGGAGAGAAAGGGAGCAACCAGCCCCAGACTAACTGTGATCTCTGTGTGCTCTTAAGGGAAATTGTACTTTACTATGTGTGTATTTATTATCCTTTCCCTAGATGGACACCCCTCACTGGTGTTAGTGGTGAGGATTGAGGTTCCTTGATTGCTGGGCCAGTGCCTGGGCATCACATTATGAACCTATGAAACACTTCTTAGAAAAAAACTGGTTCTGTTCTTGTTCAGATTCAGGATAAAATATGTCCCTAAATGTGAACAAATAGTTATTTATACCTTACACCTCCTGTCTCTTGCTTCTTCCCTCATTTCCTTACTTCTATCAATTTCTCTCCCTTGCCTGTCTCTTTAAATATACCATAAGCCTGCTTTTCAATCAC
Source organism: Protopterus annectens (assembly GCF_019279795.1). Lineage (NCBI taxonomy): Eukaryota > Metazoa > Chordata > Ceratodontiformes > Protopteridae > Protopterus > Protopterus annectens. The sequence goes on from NC_056733.1 coordinate 1,050,718,913, forward strand.
TTTGTATTAGAATTCCTGTTTGAATTATACTAGCTTACCTTTCATTTCTTTATAAACTGGCTAACATTTCTCTAAATATTAAATCATTGTCAAATAACTTGTATCTATTCTTAACCAATGTTTTTATATTATGTCTAATTTGGCATAATTATTTAATCTGTAGTTGTTTTTTGTATTATTTTTAAAGATTGTAAAATTATTGTTCTTAAACTGTTTTCTAATACTTTGGAGCTTTTCTCTCCAGGCTTCCATTGAAATTGGGTTCATAACCACTCAGACTTTCCTGATAACCAAATGTCAATAAATACATAAGCAAGTGTTTGCTGATTTCCAGAGCAATGTATGCAGGATCACCCAGGTTGTTTGGTCTTGAGTAATATTATGGCTGGTTCGATGATCAACAGGTCAAACATATCAGGGGTTTTCTCTGCATTATGGAGGGTCTGCACTTCACTCAACTTGCTTCCCGATAGGCTTATATATTTATAGGTTTGTAGGTACTTCCTAGGCTACTGATTTTTGAGGATCTTAAGAAGCCTATCCTTACATTGCCATGTTAGTTTTTAGTCCCTATGCTTTACATACTAATAACTCTGAGATAGACAGAACAGGGATATATTGGGACATTTTCATTTTTGCTGTATCCATGTGTGACTAGGGTGCTAAAGTGGAATGAATTTGTAGTTAGCCATCCATCCATCCAAATTAAATTTGACTAGTGTGAGAGAAATACTTTGCTTTATGTGGAGTGGAAGATGGTTATGAGAAGTGGTATTCTCTGTTATTGAAACCTATCCCTCTAAAATGTTCTATTTATTTTGCAAAAGAGGGATTGAGCTGCCTTGATTGGGTGCTTATTCATTATTGTTATGTATTTATTTTATTTTATATTTGCTTACCTGGAAAGTCTGTCTGGGCCAGGAGCCCATTTTCAGTGGAGGCCTGGGGAGAAAAGCTCCACTACAGTACATTAAAGTGGTATTACATTGATCGTTGTTACTTAACATCAAGGCAAAATTTTGTAAATTACATTTTGGATCAGAATAACATAAAGTAAATAATATTCACACATGGGTAATCACTTAAGTTAAACAATGCAGCATAATATATCCAATTGAAATGAAGAAGTAAAAATAGGATAATGGTTAAAATGATATACAAAAAGGGGAGGTACAGCAGAATATTTATATTGTGATGGTGGTGTTGTATTGTATGTAATGGTAAACCTGTTTCATCTACACTCACTCTTACTGTATATAGGGTTGTATACAGGACTGAGTTCTTGGGTTAATGAATGAAGAGTGCAGAATAGTAGAGATAAGGATTAATGAAGCACATAGCAAGCTTGGAGAGTACTGAGTGAAGGGCCACCCCAATGTAGTACAGGTAGTTATTGTTAAAGTGTTCTCTAAGTGGTAGTTTCAATTTGGAAGTATCAGTGGTGTTTCTTAGGTGACGAGGAATATAATTCCATTATTTAGATATCCGATTAGAAAAGAGGGAATCTCCAAAGGTATTATTGGATTTAGTGACCTTGAGTAGGTGATTGTCAGTGAATCATAGTGTGATGGAGTTAGAGTAAGGATAAATTAAGTTATTGAGTGCAGGACAGTTAGTGGGTTGATGAATGATGGAGTGTGCCATGGTTAATTGGTTCAGGACAGTAGGTTTGGTAGTTCTATCCATTTTAGTTCATGAAGATGATGGACTGATGGGTGGTATTAATGAGGTAAGGCTTGGATCTATAAAGTACCCCAAGCTTTATGTGCACCTTTTTAATGGATAGTGCTAGATGCTTTTCAAATTTTAAGAAGTTGCATATTGTTACTCTGAGAAGCTTGGTGTGTTCTACCAGTTCAATTTTCTTTTTGTTGGAGGAGATCATAATAAAGGGGGTGGTATGCATACCTCTCAACTGGACAGATTTTCGCAGAATGTCCATATTTTTGCTTCATATTTTTAGTGTGTTCCTCCTAAAATCTGTACTTTTCTGGCAAATAGCTGAGGATTTAAGTCATTAAATAATGACAAACATTTTGTGTTTAAGACTCCATATCCTTCAGAAAATTCATGCTAATGCAAAACCTATTATTCTATCAACTTTCTAAGTTTGTAAGAGCAATATTTAAAATCTGTCCCTATTTGTCCCCCATTCATTTTAGTTTTTGAGATAATTTTCTATGTCTGTGAATTATTGTTGGGTACTTTCTAGGAGTTCTGGAAAAGATGGAGGTGAGCACATAAGGGCAGATTTGTCTGGGTATTGTATGATGTTTGCTAATTTGGTGGTAGAGCCAAGTTTATTTCTAAAGATGGTGAAGAGCAATGGGCCAAGTATTGAGTTTTGTGGCATGCTTACTGAGATGGGAAGAAGGGAAGAGAGTTAATTTTGACACTTAACTGCTTGCTGGTGGTCAGTTAGGTAACTGTGAAGCCAAAATAGAGCTGGATTGGATAGGTTTAGGGATGCTAGTTCATTTAGTAATTTTTAGTGTGATACTGTGTTGAATGCCTTAGATATGTTAGGGAAGATTGAGGATTCATGCTGGTTATTGTTTCGGAGCTCCCTGATAGTGTTGGTGAAATAAAATAATGCAGTTGTAGTACTATGCTTTGGTCTAAAGCCATGTGGGAATTAAAGAGCAGGTTATTACTTTTTAAGTAGTCTAGGAGCTGTGTATGCATGCACGTTTTGAGAATTTTGACTAAAGGTGATAGTATAGATATTGGTAATTAGAAAAATCTATAGAGGAGCTGCCTTTGTGCAGATGGATGACGTTAGAGATTTTCCCCAGTTTGGGGACATATTGTTCAGAAATGGACCAGTTAATTCGGACAGAGATGGGATATGAGATGCTGTCTGCTGCCAGTTTGAGAAATTCTTTTCAGAGCTGGTCTGCAGAAAGGGATGTGGGTTTCTGTTTGAGTACAAGCTTTTTATGGTATTGGTCTGTATTAGTTTTATAGAGAAGGAATTAAAGCTATTAATTCAGTCAGTATTACTGGGGGAGTATTACTGCTATTTAGGAGGGACAAAACTGAGTTAATAAAGTGCAAGTTAAATTATCCAGGTATGCTATCTTTGGTATTTTTGGTGGCCAGGGTTGGTATTGCAACTTGATCAGGATTGAGGAGCTTTTTTAAGGCTGCCCAGAATTTTTAGGGGTTGTTTTGGTTTTGCTGGATGGTAGTATAATAGGTTTTTTTGCCATTTTTGATTTCCTTTTTGGCACCGTTTCTTAACTGTTGATATGATGCCATAGAGGCTTGGTTTGTAGTTTGTAGTCTCATGATATTTGGACCAAGCACTGTCTCTTTGTTTAAGGAGTTCTTGGTGACCTTAGTCAGCCACGGAAGACATTTTGCTTTAGCGCGGATTGTCCTAAGGGGTGCCAGACTATTAAGTATATCTAAGAAGGTACTGTTGAAGTATCAGACTGCAGAGTCGATGGGAAGGTGTTTAAAAGTGGTCCAGTTACATTGTTATAGGATGGAGTTAACATTTTCAGGGGAGAAATGTCTTTTATTATGAACACGTTTAAGTATGGTATTTTTTGAGGACAAGTTTTTGAAAACACAGAAATAGATGCAAATGCCTACATCATCCACTGGATAGCCTGTTGGCTCACAGATAGGACCTAAGAAGTTAGGATAGGGAAGTCTACCTCCACAAAGAGTCCAGTCACTAATGGAGCCCCTCAGGGCTTGGTGCTGGGGCCGCTTCTTTTTCTTATCTATTTCTCTGAGATCAAAGCCAATGTCAAGAGCCTCTGGCTGACCAAGTTTGCAGATGACTGCGAACTGTTTGGTTTGCAGTCATAAAATCCCATAGTGACACAAATACCCCCCAAGGAGAAGTGACACAGACAAATAACCAGTGCTAGAGTTGTGGTCTAAAACTCAGTGGCATGAAATGCATTAAATTATCCTAGGAGAAGACAGATAACCCTGGGAACTACCACATTCACAATACAACCCTGAGACTACACCCAGCAGACAATGATCTAGGAAAGCTTGTAGATAACGTAGCATTTGACCATCATGTTTCTATGGTGATAAGGAAACCATCCTATGTTGCATGACTTATAAGCAATGGCATGGCATCTAGGTCCAAGAATGTCATTGTTCTGCTGTACTCTCATCTGATTATTCAATGAGTATCTCCTTATATATGTACCTGATTAGACATATGCAAAAAAAGAGCATTCACATTGCAGGAAGGACAGTTAGCCTAGTACTTATCTATGAATCAGTGTCTAATTGACCATATGCACATCAGCGAAAAAACAGCATCAGAATTACCTGATCTAGGGACCTAAACCTCACCTGCATCATAAACAGAACACGCTGGAGGAACATGTCTGTATCTGAGCGACTACCCTTTCTCTGCATGGGGCTTCTCTGCAATGTCAAGCAGAAGTCTTCTCTAACCCAATACTACTGTAACTTGAACTAATGGATGGGGAATTGGAAATTTACTCCTAGCCTGGCATCTGTATCTCTATTAGATAGAGGCAGCCTGTAAATGCTTGACCACCCCATGCCCAAGTCTACATATACACCATAAAACACTCCTAGAGTACCAGCCTTCCAGATACATTTGGGAAGCAAGGCTAGGTTTAAAAAGTCCTCTGCGAGATTGTTAATTTACTAATCGGTTTAAAAAGTCCTCCCCAGGATTGTTAATTTACTAATCGGTTTAAAAAGTCCTCCCCGGGATTGTTAATTTACTAATCGGTTTAAAAAGTCCTCCCCGGGATTGTTAATTTACTAATCGGTTTAAAAAGTCCTCCCCGGGATTGTTAATTTACTAATCATCAAAGAACCTATGAGACTGTGAGTCCATCAGCGCAACAAAAGGAAATGCTGCAATCATCATTTTGTAAAATTAAAAACAATATGTTACTGTAGCAAAAACCTAGACTATTGTTTTTATTTATCTGAACTGTATCTCACATGTGTCACACTGCTATTACTGCTAGTAACAATCCTGTAAGTAACTTGTGTTGCTGACAAAGTTTTATGTCTTCCAGTTTTGATAAAGTGAGATTGTGGCATAGTTTAAATATCATATACATCGAGAGAGAAAGTTCACACATGTTAAATTAGCAAGGGATAACGCTTTTAAGTGTAACGCTGTCATGAACATTTGCTCACATATTGTAACATTTTGACTACATTGCTTAAATCATCCCACCCTGGTAATCAAATGTAAAGTAAAATAAAATAAAATGCAATGCAATAAAGTAAAATAATTGATGTTAGAAATGATTAATATAGTGAAGCATTTATGCACATTAAAAACTGGTTGAACCTAGTAATAACGCACAAAGAGTGATCATATTTTTACTAGAAGCTGTGAGGAAAATGAAACAGTAGTGGGCATGGGAACACAGTAGAATAATCTTAGTAGAGGTTGTCATGTAAGGATATGATTACCCTTGTATGTATGTGTAACAGAAGGTTCCAGAATATTTATCAGAGATGACAAGCTCTTTAAAATCTATTCATTTATATTTGTTAACTGGGGCAGTGCATCAATTTTGACCAGTTTCACTCTCAGCCCGGGACAAATACAAAACATTTCACTAAACGAAAAATACAGAAATGTAAGCAATACAGATTAGTCAAACTAATTGCTTAGAAAAAATACAATGTATGGTAATGCTAAAGGGTTAATGAAGGGCTGGCATGGCTTCCATATAATCACATTGCATTGTTTCCAATCAGATTAAAATAAAATACTTTACCTGAGTTAAGTACACCATCTTAGAAAGTTCAAAAAAAGAGAAAATATTGTATAAATACAAGACATTTGCTGCATATCAGAATGCACTTTGTAATCCTGAACAAGGAATACCCAAACTTGAACATTCTAAAAATAAATATACAAATAGAAACAAATTCTATTTTAATCTTTAGAAATACTATTATTGACGGAGCATTGTGCATAAGTGACTGAAGCATGCTTTGTTTTACCAGTCATGTAAAGACTCCCAGGCAAGTGATTCCAACCATGCTTTGACCTATCCTAAAATTAGGGGTATAATAATTCAGGACGACATGAGGAATATAAACATTATTTAACTGGGATATTTCGCAGGGCTGAACTCAATGTTTTTTACTCAGACTCCAACAATATGCTCTTCACGCAGAGATTTTGACTCAGTCTGTGTCACTACAGTGTTATAAGTAATAAAACCCTTTATAATTTCATACATCACACACGCACATACACACACATGCATATGCGTGTTTGCATGCTCACACGACTGTGTACGTGCGTGTGTGCTGAGATTGCTGCTGCTGAAGTCGGTGAGTCCCAATCATAGAATCACAGAATTAGAGAATACAAAGAAACATGTTCATTTTTTATTTTATTTATTTATTTATTTTATTTAACATTTGATGACCGGGAATGTCCGACTAGGTTCCACAGAGCCTGTTTTCAGCGGAGAACCGGGGAGAAATGCTTCACATTTACTCCTTCCCAACGCCCACCCTTAGACCTAAGCTCCTTTTGCAATATGCAACAGGTCAGTCAAACCAGGGATGCATTTGTGGATAACCATCAAGTTGTCCAATTCCTTTTTGAAGGAAGAAAGTGCGGCACAGTTCTTAATTTGGTGTGCAAGTTTGTTCCAGTGAAGGGGTAAGCATTGCATGATGAACTTGCCTCTTTACCATGTTTTGTGTATTTGTTGAAACAAATTAGAACTCTGTTTCTAGTGTCAGTGGCACTGTCTGATTTGTGAGGCTATGAGTTTTCGGACTACAGTGTCCATAATAGCCAGAAAGGTAGGGCACAAATTGCTCATGAAAAGTCTATAAGATGTTGAATAAATGGACAATGCTTCCAGCCCCTACTGGTTCAGTTGTCTTTGAAGTCAGTGATCTTTTTAATGAGGAACAGCTTGGATCTTTCTCAAAAAAAAATTATTTTTCAAATACATTTGAATGAATTCCCTAGTATTTATATATAACATCTTAAATAACTACGTATATTGTTTACATTAGCCTGACACTATAACAGATCTTAATGTATACAAGTTACTTTATAAGTATGTCCAATCCATTATCAGAGTGTCTGATCAATTATTATATAGTGTCAGTCAATGATAAGACTTTTCCCCAAGGGTTGTTGATAAATGGCTTTGGATAAATTCTTAGTTCTTTAATTTTAATTTCCACTAATACTGTGGTCTTCAGTAGGCTGTAGAAGTCTTCCAAAGTTGGTATTGTGTTTGCATTCCATCTTCTTGTTATACACTTCCTTGAAATTGCAAGTATAGTCCATACTAGATACATGTTTGACCTATTCAAATGAGGACCTTCATTCACATTTAATAATACAAGAGCTTTAGTTAAATAAAATGATTCATTAAATAAATCTTGTAGAAGGTTATTAATACCATTCGAAAATGGCTTAATTTTAACACAATCAAAGAAAACGGGGTTCCAATCTGCATTGTGCACTTGCTCACATCTCCAACATATTCCTTTTATGGAAGAACTAATTTTACGGATTCTGTCTGGGGTTAAGAATGCTCTGTGCAAGCACTTCCAATTAAAAACTTTCCAGTATTGTGTAAAGGATGTATATTTTATCAATAATAAGATATTTGTTTTAATATCTACAGTTAACTGTATCGAGTGTCCTTTTGTTATATATTTCCAATTATGAGGTTTTGGGTGTTGTTTTATAAGCTTGGGTCTTTCCAGTTGCATGATATGCCAAGTAAAAACTATCCCCAGAAGGGCACTGCATTCAATAATAGATCTTATTAATGTGGAATATATACACATAAGAACTTCCTTGGATCTAGATGAAATACTTTTTTGCAATCAGCTGCACCAGGTAAAAAGATTTCCAAGTCACTATTGCAGTGAGATTGTCAAAGATAATTGCTTTTTTTCTAAGGTGTCTGACCGCACTTGTATTTTGAAGTGCTATGTTGCCTATGCAATAAGATAGATAAAAATAATGTTTACCAAGTGCACTGATATTGCATTTTTTAGCATTTAGTTTAATTAATTTTCTGAGCACTAGCTGTTGACATGTGTGAGCTCCAGATAGAACTTCTATGTATCAGAGGGAGACTTGAGAGGGTGACACCAGTTTTGCAGTCATCCACAAATATAAGTAGCCAGAGATCCCAATTTGTAATTTGGAGATCTGCAATATATATGCCAAATAGTAGAGGTCCTGGCATAGAACCCTGAGGTACACCACCAGTGACCTACATCTGACTTGCTACTCTCAACTAGTTTGCTATCAGCCTAACTACATATAGGTCAATTTGGAAATCTTTAAGTTTATTTATTATGCTAGCATTAGGTATGATGTCAAAAGCCTTAACCAGGTTGAAATATGCCATATGGACACCATTTCCACTGCCCATGGCTTGAGATCTTCTCTCATAAAAGTTGACCTGATTCATAGACAGGATCTACCCTTAACAAAGCCAAACTGCTAGACATCAAGCCTTATAAGATATTTGATATGATAGTTAATTTTATCAGTTGTGATTATGTCCAATGGCTTTGCAGATGAAATTAGTCAGGCTAATAGGTGTGTAGTTTTTGCAGTCAGCTATGGATCCGCCTTTGTTAAGTGGCATTACAACAGCTCGGCACCATAGTCCATTGGTAAAATCCGTGACTAGTCTTAGATTGAATAGCTGTTGGAGTAGGTCTACTCGAACACGTTTCCTACAGTTTAACAGGTAACCAGGTGTATTAGCAGGTCCCATGGATGATGTACTTTTTTTATTATGGAGTGCACCTTTAGCAAGTATTATTTGGGTATGATGGTGGAGGTGAGATTTTCTGGGATATGTGGGCTTTGTGTACTTGTTTAAGGGGTGAACGTTGCAATGAATTTCTTTGTCAGCTTGTTGGCTATATCTATAGGATCTGAGTAGGTCATGACATTTTGGGTATATTCTGAGAAATACTGAGTGTTATTCCTTAGTTTTCTAGCACTGATAAAGTATTATTTGCAATTCTTTTTAACTTCTGATGCTAGTCTATATTCAAAAGATGCCTTTGTTTTCCTGATGGTGTTTTTTTTTTTTAGTTATTTCAAATTTGTTGATGTTAACCTTTATCTGAGAGTGTTTTGTTTTGCTTTATAATTTAAGAAGCTTTTTTTTCTTGTATTATGTTTCTTATGTATACATGTGTACCACCAGACTGGTTTACTTTTAAACTTCACTTTTTGTTTTGCATCTAATAGGAGCTGCCAAGTTAATGCATTTATTGGGTCTATATTAACTTTTCGAAAGGGCTTTTCATTGAATGCACTTCCATCGACACATTCCACCGA
>NC_056733.1:1050730740-1050745740 GCF_019279795.1 Protopterus annectens
TTCTGAGGTTCCCTCTAGCTTTAGTTTCCTTAGTCTCGCATTGTGAATTTTGCAGAGCTGAGCATTTTGCTCCACCGTTGTGTTACACTGTGATGTCCTGTTATTTGCTGTGCCATTGTTGAGCAGAATGACGATCTATTGAGTTTTAGCACTATTCTTACATTTCTTCCCCTTTTCAGACTGTGTAAGCTATCGTTCCAGTGTATTTTCAGAGAACCATTTACTTTTCAGCTGTAGCTAAGTTGTCGAAAAGCAGAGTCATTGCCATCCAGTATTTCATTTTATTCCACTGATTTTGCAAGAACTGCAGGACAGATTGCTGCTGCATACACTCCGGAATCTATATTCTAGGGTCACTTGTTTATCGAATGAAGTTTTCTATTTTTTTTGTCTTTTTTTAATATGTGCTTCGCTTTCTGACTGTTATCAGTAATTGTGGGATACATAAAAACACATTAATCTTATTTGTGAATTGCAGGGGGGCATCTCCAACTCCCTCTGCCTCTGGGAAAAAGTGTACATGTGGATCTTGCGCTACTTTTCTCTACAGTTCATTCATAATGTCTGTTGCATTTGACAGGTCATATTGTAAAATTCCTTGCATTTAACAATCAGACAATTTAACAAACAATTTAATGACACATGGTCTGCGTACAGCAACTTTATTGAATAGTGTTCAGACTGACTGTGAGGTTTTCAGTGGGAGTGGGTGTGCATCAGGATTGAGCTCTGAGTCTTCTCTTGTTCATACTGGTGAAGGACTGCATTAGCAAACATGTCGGAGGGAGCAGATCAACCAAACTGCTGTATGCAGATGATGCATCATTACAGGCTACGTCTAAACAAGAACCTTGCCAAATAATAGGGGATTAGAATGGAAAACTCAAGGCACATGTGATGAAATGGAGTACAGATAAGACAGCTGTAATGGCTGCAAATGGAAGAAATGGGATGAAGCTGAAAATTGAGATAGAAGGGAAAAGAGTGGAACAGGTTAACAGCTTCAGTTATCTGGGAGGGATGGGTGAACAGAAGGGAAGTCTGAATGAGGAGGTCAAAGCTGGAATCAGAGGGGCTGCAGACAACTGGCATAGAGGGTCAAGGGTAATATATGACAGAAGAATGCCAAAGGACCTGAAAAATACAATGTACCCAATGGAGATGTAACTAGCATTACTGTATTTTAACGAAACCAGGAAAGTGAAGCAGAACAGTTAAGCGAGATAAAAGTGATGGAGTTGAAATGTCTAAGATGGGTGGTAGGATGCACTTTGTGGAGCAGATGAAGACATGATGACATCTGAGCAAAAGCCAAAGTAGATCAATTGCGGAAAAGGTCAAAGATAACAGATTACATGCTTTGGGCACATGCACAGGAAAGAAGAAGACAATCTGATGAAGAAAATTTGGAACAACGAGGATGAGGGCAGGAGTAAACAAGGGCATCCAGCACAGAGATGAATATATTGTGTGAGAGAAGCCCTGCAGTAGTTAGACATGACTGCCAAGGAAGGTAGGAGAGTGGTATTCAATCGAGAGATATGGTGATGTGACACCCTGACCCCATGTAATAAAATAAGAAAAAGGGGAATGATGATGATGATGATTAATAATGTTGTGCGAGCTTACAAACTGAGAATCCCATCTGTGTCAGTGTGCATTGAGAATTTGGGGATGCTGTCTTGAGCAATTCACTTATATTTGATTTAGATAGATAGATAGATTAGTACTAGGCTAACTGCCCTTGCGAGCCATTTTAAGCCTAACCAATTATCCCTTGTGAGACTCGAACCCTGCACCTTGTGTTTGTAAGACAAACACTTTAACCATTAGGCCACCCTCCCCTTTAAAAGGTTGCTCCTCTCCAAGGAGATCACACAACACACACACACACACACACACACACACACACACACACACACACACACACACACTTGTCAAGTGCAGGATTCAAACCCCTACCTAACTACTTCATGATACTAGAGGAGTACGCATTAACATGAAGTGCTATACAATGTGGTGCATTGTTTACTGAAGGCACATTGTTATAAAAGGGCTGCTATTTATTTTAATAGCATTTCTTGTCTTTGTTCTCTCTTTCTCTGTTATGCTGTCACTTTGTCTCCCCTTTCTTCCTTATGTATGTCTCCTCTTTAAATGAAAAAATGAAACCTATTTTCATTGGGGTATAACTCTCTATTTTTTTTAAGATAAGTTGATTCTTCTCAGAAAAACATATTAAAGCTGTTCCCACTGTTTACTAGTACTTTTGGTAAGAACTGTTTAATTTCTGGTACCCATGCTGAATGAGACAATTTTTAAAACCCCTTTTTGAGTATGATGTAATGGAACTAACATGATCGAGATGATTCATATCAGGGTGACATAACTGGTATATAGTGTGTTGTAGATATAGCAGAGAAGAAAACTGCTTAAAATGTAAGATCAGGGAAACTGAGCCAAATGGGACATGAGAAATATGTTTAAGTGTGTTAAGGAAATTTGCGATCAAAGTCAGTGTCATCTTTAATAATAAGGAAGTAAGAAGACAAGATGTTGTTTATGGCTGAAGGAGATATAAGCAAAAAAAGCATTAATCTGAGGGGGCGTGGCATCTAGTCAGTGTCTGAGGGGGTGTGGCATCTAGTCAGTGTGGAGGCGTGAGCTCTCTAAGCTTTGTCTGGCCCTTATAGATAACTTTGTTTCCTCAATCTGATCACTAGTGCAAAGAAGATCAGCGAGGTTAAACTAGAAAGATTATCTAATGTGGTTGCAAGTGGTGATGAAGAAGCCTCTGACATGTAAACACTGAGTTAATTTTTGGAAACGTTACAAGCTGTTTCATTAGAAACTAAAGGCCAGCAAAAATGGATTCATCATCAGAAGGATAATTCCAGAGGAGCTGGAGATTAAGTCTTCTATGTCTAGGCAGAGAGGATTATGGGTGTTCTCATTTAGACAAGACCATTATTTTATTACTAGAGGGTGGGTAAAGAGCAATTGCAAAAGCAGTAAAGGGGAAAAAATGATTAAATAATAATAACAGTAGGACATATTGTACTCAGAACCCAAGAAAACACAGATAAGAAAGTTAAAATCTATAAAGAAAGGGAGAAGGCTCAAATATATTATCACAATGAGGGGAGAATGAGGAACTTTTTTGTGTCTCTAATTTTAGGAGTTGAACAGTTCCTGTATTGAAATTATTGCTATAATGTTGCTGGAATGTTCTGGTTTTATATATTTGTTATAGTCATTTTTTGTCTTAAGTAAATGGTTGTGATATTTTATTTATTTATTTATTTTTATTTTACATTTGTTGACCGGGTTAGTCCAGCTGGATACATATCCGTTTTCAGTGGAGGCCCGGGGAGAAAAGCTCCAAAGAACAGAGGTACATGAGTACATATACTGACAATACAATAGACGTTAGTAGGTTAACATGACTTAAGAAGACATTTCAAAACAATAAGTAATACAAAAATATAATCCTAGATAAAAATAGGAGTTAGTGAGATGGAAAGTTATGGATACAGGGTGGACCCTTTAGTATTTGGGTTGCATGGGGGCTAGGCTAGGGTATTTGGGGTCGAGGGTATGCGCTATTAGTCGGGGTTAGGGCATGGGCAAAGCCATTGTGTTTTTAGTAAAGCTCGGAGGTGAGTTTTAAATTGGTGCAGAGTGGTCATTAGTCTAAGGTTGCTTGGGAGGGCATTCCAAATTTTGCCAATGGAGTTAGCATAAAGAGCTTCCCCTCCCGAGTTGTTAGGTTTGATGGTCAATACTTGAATACTTTTGGATGACCTGAAGGACGAAAGATTAGAATAGGGGGTAAGAATGTTATTCAGTGAGGGAGTTTTATCGGGATGTTTAATTATTTTGAATGCCTCAGTAAGCTGGGTGAGTTTAAGAACATTGGGCAGTTCTAGCCATCCTAGTGTTCTTAGATTTAGGCAGTGGTGGGTGCGGTAGGGCATTCCTGTGATAAATCTAGCTATGTGGTGATAGACAGTGGATAGTTTATTAAGCTCTTTTTTATGAAGGAAGGAGAATATGGGGGAGGCATAGAGGAGGGTGGAGAGGAGATGAGTTCGGGCGATGGTTAGTTTGGTGTGTGGGGTTAAGAATTTCTTAATTCTGTACATGGACCCAAGTTTCTTGTTGAGTGATTTAATGGTCAGGTTCACATGCATGTCAAATCTAAGTTTGTGGTCTATTGTCACCCCGAGTAGTTTGGTGTGGGTGACTGGAAAGATTTTGGTACCATTGTTAGCAGACACAACGAAGGCTGGGGTGTGGGTGTTGGGGGATTGAAGACTGTGAGTAGTTGTTGGAGTAGGGAAGAATAGAAGTAATTTGGTTTTAGTTGGATTAAGTAGGAGTTTTAAGTCTGAGAACCATTTTTCGACTAATGAAAAGCAGATTTGGGTAGTAGCTTGGAGATTGGTGAGAGAGTCATCGGAACAGATTAGGGTGGAATCATCTGCATATTGGATGCAGGTGGTTTTGGGAAGGACAGAGTTTAGACCGTTAATGAAGAGAGAGAAAAGAAGGGGACCGAGAATAGATCCTTGGAGGACACCGATGTTGGTGGGGAGTAGGTCTGAAATCATGTTTTGCCACTGTACCGCTTGTTTTCTACCAGAGAGGTAGGCGTTGAACCAACTTATGGTGGATTTGCTAAGATTAAAGGTTTCAAGTGTGTGGAGTAGTTGTTTGTGGTTGACCATATCGAAGGCTTTCGATAGGTCTAGAAAGAGTGCAGAGGATATTAATTTGTTATTCCGGTTGAGGTTGATTGAATCAACAAAGGAGAGGAGAGCAGTGGTAGTGCTATGATGTGGGCGAAAGCCGTGTTGGGAGTTAGATAGGAGATTATTTTGGATAAGGTGGGTAATAAGTTGTTTGTGGATGCAGCGTTCCATAATTTTGGATAGGGGGGACAATATTGCAATGGGTCTATAATTAGATGTGTCAGTAGAGGGTCCTCCTTTGTGGAGAGGGATGATATAGGAGATTTTCCAGATTGTGGGAATAGAGGCTTCAGAGATAGACCGGTTAATAAGGATGGATACCGCGTAGGCAATGGCATCGGCTGCTATTTGTAAGTATTTCGCCGGAAGTAGGTCAGCTGCTAGGGTAGTTGGTTTGAGTTTTTTCAGGAGGGTACGGATGTAGAAGGTGGAGGTTGGTTCTAAGTTGAAGGCAGGTTGATTTCGATCATTGGTTGAGGTTGCGGACGAGGGGGAAGAGGTAAGCTGGCTGGCGAGGGACTGGATAGTCTCAGTAAAGAAAGAATTAGAAGAGTTAGCTATCTCACTTGGGTCTTTATCCATGAGTGTTTCAGGTGTGGGGGTGGAAGATTTGCCTGGATGGAGGAGGTGGTTGAAGCCAGCCCAAAATTTTTTAGGGTTGTTTTGATGCTTGTCTTGGAGGTGACAGAAATATTGTTTTTTATCGGACATAACGGCTGCTTTAGTTGAGTTTCTAAGCTGAAGGAATTTGATGCGGTCCAGGGGGGGGTTTTGTGGTCCTCCATTTGTTCCAGGCCTGGTCTCTGAGTTTAATTTTGTTTTTTGTGTCTTTAGTTAGCCAGGGTGCGATACGATCCCTAGTTCTAATGAGTCGCTTAGGAGCGTGGGAGTCGAGTATTTTAAGGAAGGTATCATTAAAATATGATACACTTTCTTCTAAGGGTAGGGTTTTGAGGATGGACCAGTTGCATGCCTTAAGGTCTGCAAGAAATTGTTCAGGGATGAAATTCTTGCTGTTCCTAACAAGTCTGGTTGGGGGGGGTGAGTATTTGGACATTTGTGTTTTATTATAAAGGTAATGAGGTGGTCACTAAGGTCGTTGGGGAGGGTCCCTACGGTATAGTTGGTAGGGTCCTTGTTTGTAAGGATCCAGTCTATGATGCTATCTTTTTGTTGGGCATGTCCAATTCTAGTGGGGGAAAGAATAAGCTGGGAGAAACCGTGTAAGTTAATAGGGAGAGGATTTGGATGAGAGGAGTATAGGGACCAGTCAATGTTAACATCTCCTAGAATTATCGTTTCTTGTGGATAGAAGGTGGTAAGCCAGCTGAGAGTTTGTTCTAGGTTTTCAATGTTGTTGCCTGGAGGTAAATAGGTGACTATGAGATTAATACTTTTTTGGTTGTTTAGGGATAATTTTAGGGCAATCAATTCCTGGTTGAGGATTTTTGGAGGTTGGAGGGGATTCCTAGTGATGTTCAAGGAGTTCTTGAACATAACTGCAATTCCTCCACCCTTTCTTGTTACTCTATCTGCCCTGAGGATGTTATACCCAGGTGGGATGATTTCCTCATCCTTAGTGATAGGTTTGAGCCAGGTTTCAGAAAGACACATGATGTCAGGGGAGTGAGTTTCTAGCAGAGCATGTAGGTTGTGAACTTTGTTGTTGATGCTTCGTACATTGAGGTGAAGCATGTGGAGTGAGCCTACTGGGCTTCTGGGAGTGTTCCAGGAGTTTGGGCCTAGGTCAATGGAGGGGCCAGGGTTGGGGTGGATATCACCGTCTCTAGTTATGGATCTTTTTAAATAGTCAAGTATACTTTGGAGTTTAATTAGTAGTTTGAGATGATCCCTGGTTGAGGAAGTTTTTGGGTAACAGAGAGTGAGGTGGAAACAGCAGGGATTTTTGTTAATAGAAGGGTAGTAAGAGGGATGAGTGAGATTAAGGGTGTCATGGGAGTACAGGGAGGTTTGACTGTTGGGTAGGTAAGCACCTGCAGGGTTTAGGGTATCATATCTCGTTAACAGGTAGGTTGAGATAAGTAGTAGCATTATAAGAGGGAGAGTGCTATAAGAGTTGAGTTTCCTACCATGGTGAGGGGGGGGGATGAGCTACCTTGTTTCAATTGGTGAGCAATGAAACTAGGAGGCGGGAGGAGAGAGTGTTAATGGAAGAGTTGAGTGGGTGGGTGGATTAAGGGGGTAGTCTTTGAAGTATAGTCAGGTGGAGAAGTGGAGTGGTATTTGGGAGAGGGACTGTTTCGATTGGGTGGTGGTAAGGGGGATGGGCCTAAAGAACAAATAAATGTAGAGGTAGTGGGGGCGGGTGGGAATAGGGGGCAGGGAGGGGCGCGGAGCGAGCCCGAGCGTAGCGAGGGCGAAGCGGAGCGGGGATTACACTGCCGAGGTTGTACCTTGTTCTTAAGGTAACCGCCTTTAACAGTAGATAGCAGACTGTTATATTAAGTCTAAGGTCTGCTTTTTTAGCAAGATTTTGTTTACAAGTAGCAAACAGTTTGATTTTGAGTACAAGTGGCAACTAATTTGATTTTAAGAAAATGTCTGCTTTCTTAGAAGAAAAATAAAACGTCTGTGATCTTTTTGTTGCTGCCTGACACTGGACAGTTGAAAATACTGTTAGGAAGGTAGGTTCTTTACCTAGGCAGTTGTTTGAGTGATAGGATTAATTGCAGACGCTTTTGTTAGTTGTGTGCATTCGCACAGGAGAGGGACTTCTTAGGGCTGCCGTGATGGTTAGGTGCCACACGGTGTACTTTTGGCTTGGGGGCTGTTAAGGGAAAAGAAAGTACAGAATAGATGAATTTATACAATGCACAAGTCACAGTTAAATTTATCAGTATGAAGTATAATACTGTAATGGTGTTATCCGTCTACATAAAACAGTTGTAGATCTTTATTAAATAGCACTAAACAACAGTTTGGCGATACTAAGCTATACTGGGACGCTAAGGCTGCGCCACTGGGCCTTCAGAGCGTGCTCTGTAGTGCGCTCTGTAGCCAATACTTGCTACTATTTCAGGATTAGAAATTAAGCATGTAAAGAGAGTAAACTTTACATTGAAAGACAAGGCTAATACAAGAGATGTAGTAGTGTTCAGCTTAGGATGAGCGTGCTACAGTTACAACACGCTCACGTTTCAGCGGTTTACTCAGGTAGCGTACTACCTAACAAACAAACATTTGGTCAATTGTAATAACTGTAAAACACATTTAGAGCAAGGTAATTGAGGCTTGGTGAGCGTGCTCTATAAGCGAACTCACTAAATTACGACTGTATAGGACAACATGCTCGCGTTTAAGCGATTCACTCAAGTAGCTTACTAACCTAACAAATAAACATATGCTCAATTGAAAAAAACAAAGTTTGTCACTGTCTTTCATTGGGGATGCTGTCTTGAGCAATTCACTTATATTTGATTTGTAATGTGGTGCATTGTTTACTGAAGGCACATTGTTATAAAAGGGCTGCTATTTATTTTAATAGCATTTCTTGTCTTTGTTCTCTCTCTGTTAGTATTATTATTATTATTATTATTATTATTATTATTGCTATTATTTCATTGTATTTTCAGATAGCAGTTATAAAGGAGAAACATTAATTCATAGAAAGAGTGGTGTATGATTGGAGCAACCGTTTGAAGAAATAGTAGGATAAAATTGTCACTGACTTCATGAATAAAAATGGAAATAAACTGAACAGGTGAACAGGACTAGTGGTTTATCTGATACGTAATGAGAGAACTCACTGGGACTTTTGCAGATTGTCCGCCATCTATATCATTTTTCTGTTAACTGAGCAGCATGCTATGGCTATGCAATACAAAGTGCTATAGTGTTGCAGTAGTGAGGTAATGCAGTAAATCTGTACATTTCTAATGGAAGACTATATGAGGAAAAAGGAGACAGGTCTTATTATTTACAGAAATGGTTGTCTATTTTGTTGGAGTATGAAAGTAAATACGATTTTGCAGTTCGATTCTTGGCTGGGGTGCCTTCTGTGTGGAGTATACATGCACTCTCTGCATTCACATGTGTGTGCTCTGGTTTCCTTCCACATTCTAAAGATATTTTTCTGGAGCATTTCTCCCCAGGGGCCTGCTGAAAATGAGCTCTGTCCCACTTGGATTTTCCTGGTAAATAAATGTTAAATAAATTGTTCCAATGTGCAAGTTGTAATGCTCCATTCTCCATCTCACATGAACTTGCACTTTATTTTACACTAGGTGGTATGTTGGGGTACAGGGTTCAAGACCCACCAGAATACCTTTGTCATATTAGAAAGTCCTAGTGTTAAAATATAATCCATGTAAGTTGACAAAATGACTTTGCTGCTTTCACTTTCAGCTGTTGTCAGTAAATGTATTTTGCTTTGCATCGAGTTACTTGCTACAGGATTGCTCACGTTGGACTAGTTTGGGCTTCACACCTCTAAGCAGCACTGCTTGTGTGTTCTTGCTTGTTCCATTTCTGAACAATTTATTGGTGCTTGAATGCAGAGACATAGCTGGTTCAACTAGCACCCTGTGATGGGTCCTTTAGGGCTGGAGGGTAGGGGCTGATAGAGAACCCCCTGTAAGAAAATGTTAGTATTGTGAAGAAAATCTGCAAAAAGTACACTTCCTAATGTATTTCCCTCGAAAAAAATTAAGAATAAGGAAAAAGGTAATTTTATAAAACATAGCTGCTGTTTTGTTTTTGTTGTCCTAGATGCTCTAGTAATCTATTCTTTGGACACGATATCATGATGTAGCAAAATTTAAGGGTATCAAAGTCAGCTGACTTACTTAACTGCAGAGCCATATATACTGCACAAGTCTATGCTATGAGAAATAATATCTTCTCCTGTAATGGCCAGATGTCCAGTACTTCATCTTCTTGTCCACAAATATCACATAGTCCAGTTTCCTGTCCATAGGCATTAAGTACTTCATTTCCAAACCGAAGAGCAAAAAAAAAGGGATTCTCAATCTGGTGGCTGGTTAATGCAAGAAATGAAGGAGTCATCCAGTCAACCATGTCCTATTTCTGCATCCCACTACCACTCCGACCCATCATCAGCTGAAGAACAATTAAAAACAAAAGGTTTGCAATCAGTTACCTGGGGTTTCTGAAAAGCAGGAGCAAATCAGGTCCCATTTCTGTACCATGCCGCTGACCCTACATCCTCAAATTTTACTGTGGGAAAAAACAGAAACATTTTTTTTCCTTTTAAACCTTAGCAAACTGTTTATACAATGCATGGAGCACTACAGCTCTCAGATTTTAGTAAAAAAATATATTGCTTCTTTTAAACAGTAGCAAATTATTTGAAACACTTCAGATCTCACAGGGAGTACTATGGCACTCAGGATGAGCAGCAAATGCAATACTAGCCTTTAAAAGCCAGTATGCAGTTTAAGCGGTCAGGATCGGTCTTGAATAGCTAAATGCAATCCCTAACTCTGTGCACCTGGGGCAGTTGCCCCTTTTGCCTCACAACAGCTATGCTTCTACTTGAATTTATAGTGTTTCTCATGTTCTACAGAATTTCTACCTCTTAGAGGAGGCCTGAGACAACTTTTCACTGTCTATTATTGATTTCTGTTTTCCAATGTTCTACTGACCTTCTCATGAGGACAATAGTATGGGATGTGTATGAGTCTTTTGTGCAGGAGGGCTTTGTTCCCTGCATAATTTTTTATTGTTCTTCTTTTTCTGTGCATAAATCTCCCAGTCTTGAGTACGTCTTGCATGGTACCTGCATATGTGCACTTCATCCCTTGGTTTTGAACTATATTATCTAGAAATGTATGAATCTGTATGCAATTTTAAAGACTCTTATGGGATCCATCTACTGAAAATCTTGAAAAACTTTATGTTTATCTGATCTACTACTTTTTTTTTTTGTTTTTTGACAAGATCTGAGCAACAACAAGATAATAGCATGTATGTTACATGAATCTCAGATTTATAACCTCTAATGCAGGAATGTCCCCATAGTGTATATGTGTGATAGAAACAAACCTCTGTGCCCTTACTGCAGCCTGTGACGAGCAAAATGCAGACTAACTTTGCTATAAACATATATGAGATGAGTATGTAAACATTAAAGACAGTGGAGGGAGCAACTACCATGGATGAAGGGCTAACTGCGGCCAAGGGTTCCCAGGTTTGAGTAACAGTTCATGTGTATGATGGGATATGATAGGTCGGCCTCTGGAAGGCAGGGCAGGTACACTGTGCAGAGTAACATGGCTGATTTCCGTGGACTGGAGAAGTAGCCACAAAGGTGGTAATGGAGGTGGGTGTAGCATTCTGCTGATGTTAACCCTTTGTGGAAGTGAGGGCTAAATAAGGACAGGTGCCCATGGCACATCTCTCCCTTGAAGATGTACTGCCATCAAGCACAGGGGGGTATGGAAAACTAGTAAATACATTCCCCAGCAGTAGGATGATGCCATGCTGGGGTCCTTGACCTCCTCATTGGCCGTAGTCATGGGTTGGATGCAGCCTGGATAGGCTAAAGCTGGTATATGTGGTGAACATGGTAGGGGCTTCACATGACAGCAAAGCCATCGCAGTGGTCCACCCCTTAATCATCAACAGCCATGGTTAGGACTTTTAGGGAATTTTTGTTTGGGAACTGAGGGTCAGAGGGTCTATCTCTTTGAATTTAGAAAACTAAAACAATATGAAGGAAGCAAGGGTACAATATGCATCGGTTAGAGCCAGCGACATGATGCTAGCAGGATTGCTAATGGCTATCTCAGAAATCCATGAAATGTTTACCTTCCTAGTGTGTATCAGCAGTGCATATTACAGCAGTGGACAGTCAATCCCCCCCTGCCAAAAAACAAATCCTTGCACATATATAGCACTAGGAGAAATCTATATTTTCTCTAGTTAAAAAAAATCTTGTATGGGTTAATGTAATAAAGAAATTGTGGCAAGGTCATACAGTGCAGTTTTGAGCATAAACATTGATTTAAAAATGCCACAATTTGATAATAAAAAGTTATGTAATACTTTCTTTAAATAATCCATCCATCCATCATTACACATCATGAACAACTCCTGTAGTGTTCCTGTCAACAGTCACCGCCAGTTTACTTGGCAGGGTGGAGAAACAGAAGTCAATTGCCAGGCCTTAATTCCATATTACTTACAACTATTGACAGCTTAATAGTTGCCAATCTACCAAGCACATCTTTTAAGTGTGGAAAGAAAACAGAGTACCCAGGTAAAACCATGCAAATACAAGGAGGACATGCAGAATCCAGCAAAAAGACACCCCAGCTGGGATCTGAACCAGAGAGTCTTTTGCTGTGAGATAACAATGGTACTTACTTTTCCACTGTGCAATGTCTTTTACAGCTAAGCACTTTTAAAATTCCTACACTTTTCTAGTATTGTTATATTCATTTATTTATTGTCCAAATCAAAATAATAACATCAGCCGTTACTTTTATCCAGGAACAAAGATAAGTAAAACTGCAAATCCACCGAAACATGGACATGGAATTTAAATGAGCGCTTTTGTTCCTTTATTACATACAACAAAATTTCTTCAAGTAAAACAATGCTTATGGTGATCCCTTTTATTTTATAATCATCCAGTTACACAACTTAATTCATTAACCAAGTCAGGACCTAAAAGAGCCAGCAATGCAATATTAGTGGATTTCTTAAAACACCAAAAAACTACCTAAAAATAACTAAGAAACTTATTTTATATGTCTATATGTGATTAAATTTAAAAACACACTGTAATATAATATGATGTCTAATGTAAAATAAACAAACAAAACCAGTGCAACATGAGCCAATGACTACTAACCCTGTTAGTACAAACGATCCAGACTTTGCAGTCTTTAATGACAAGTAACTGCTACTAGATAGCCTCTCATTTATTCCTGGGTGTTGTGTAGCATTCAGCAGTACCTGCCAATATGTTTATATATATTCTAAATAGCTAGACCAATTCCCTCCATGTTCATTTTTACCAACTTTTTCTGAAATACAAAATACAAATTTCTTAAAATTATTGCATATCATACTTTGTCTATATAAGGCATTGGAACTATATTGTTTTTTTACTGCATAAATGTGTTTGTATATCCTTTTCTTTAACTGATTTTCAGTTTTTTCCTTTATAGAAGACAGTTCATGTCAAGCACAAGGCTGCATACACAACTCCCCTTATTTTACAATTGTAGTAGCCCTAAATCGATAGTACCATGTTGTAATGTCCTATAACAATATCGTTGGTTTCATAAATATATCTACATTCTCTACATATGTTACATTTACCCATTTGTCTATGTAGGGCATAAGTCTGCTTAATAATTCTCTCAAATATATTTTTCATATTCATACCTTTTCTGAACACTATCTTAGGGGTTTGTTCTAGTTTTTCCATCAAACCAAATACTCCAAATACTGCACTCCCGATTTTTTCTAAATTACGTCTAATACTGGGGGAGTACTGGTCATAATTCAATACACAACAAGTAGAATCAACTTTATTTTTGCTGTCAATAACATAACTGTCTGTATTTCTCAAGAGGGGACCTTCCCAACACAATGGTTTCTTATTCCTAATAAATATTGCCTACACCTATTGACAGCTTAATACTTGCCAATCTACCTAACAAATATTTCAAGTGTGGAAAGAAAACAGAATACCCAGATAAAACCATGCAAATACAAGGAGGACATGCAGAATCCAGCAAAAAGACACCCCAGCTGGGATCTGAACCAGAGAATCTTTTGCTGTGAGATAGCAATGCTACTCACTTTTTCACTGTGCAATGTCCTTTACAGTTAAGCCCTTTTAAAATTATTACACTTCTCTAGTATTGTTATATTAATTTATTTATTGTCCAAATCAAAATGATAACATCAGCCGTTACTTTTATCCAGGAACACAGAAATAATGTACACTTTTGAACTTTAATGAATATGAAATGTATTTGGAAAGTCACATTTTAGAGTTATTGTAAGAGACATGTTTTTCTTAATTGTGCAGAAAATGATATATTTTAAATAAGTTATTGTGACTGGCTGCTGTATTTGTTATGATAACAGTAAATCAGATCATGTTCCCTTAGGTTATGTTGAGTATATTCAGTCTTACATAAAATTACACTACAATATTTGTGCTGTATTGATTTTCTGTTTTCCAGCTTCCAAATCCTATGACTCACACTGTTTGTTCAGTAAGCCCATACGACCAGCCTTCATTACATTGCAAATTTACTGAAAACATTTGCTTTGTCCCTTGTTTTTATATTTTTCATTAGTCATACCCTGTGGTAATGAATTACAGTGAGAGCGGCCAATCAAAATATGTGTTATCAATCTATGTATGTGCTTGTGTGTGAACCTGTATATCCCTCTCATTAGCAGCTCATTATGAGGAACATTCTTCATTTTAAGTCTTAACATGTACACGTTCCTCATTGTTACACCTGGAAAGGGTCTGTCACACATTCAGTGTTAGCAATTTTTTAACTAATTTACAAGGTAAATAAGCTGAATCATATTAATTCATTAAAATCATGTCTTCTAAGTATAAAATGACTATTTAACCATGTTATCAGTATTTAGCTGAAGTTGTTCGTAAGTTGCCACCATTTGTTCCCCTTTTTGCCCATTCGTTCAACATTCTAAGAGGTGTTGTTGTGATCTGTCGGTTATATGACTCATCCTCATCATTCTTTATAAAACCATACATACATCATACATATAAACATACATACATACATTCATACATATAAACATACATACATCATACATATAAACATACATACATACATCATACATATAAATATACATACATACATACATTCATACATATAAACATACATACATACATCATACATATAAACATACATACATACATACATACATCATACATATAAACATACATACATACATTCATACATATAAACATACATACATACATCATACATATAAACATACATACATACATTCATACATATAAACATACATACATACATATATTCATACATATAAGCATACATACATAAGTCTCCTTCAGATCTTTGAATGTCTGAGATGAAAACATTATTTCTTCAAAACATCGAACCCAAACTAAAAAAAAAATATTTTTTTTGCTGTAGTGAGGGGGGGTGGCTACACCTCACCTGCACCCTCCACACCCCCTGCTACTTAAATATACCAACTCCAAGACTGCACTTACATACAAACCATTTGATGCTGT